>NC_080166.1:29996433-30296433 GCF_950295315.1 Erinaceus europaeus
TAATCAGGTGTGCCACCACCTGACTACTGATATAGCTAACTCACTGATGACTTTAGTGAATTTTTTTTTTGCTTCTGTATAATGGTTATGTCCCTTAATAATATAACATAAAATAGAATAACAAAGGAAAAGGAATGTTAAACATAAAAAATATTGAAGAGTATATTCAAAGACAAAAAGATATAGTAGAAATATTGAGCAAAAACCTATAGGTTAAATATTTTTAACTTCAAAGCATACCACATACTAGTCTAATATTTTTTTAGAAACCTGAACATAACAGACTTCTAAGTCTAGTAATTAACTAAACTAGATTAGGCAAATAATTAAATTCTCCTTTTTCTTATATGCAAGAATATTAATTTCCCTCACTTATATATTCAACATTTTCTTAAGGTAGCTTAACTGAGAGACTGAATATAAATCTTGGCTTGAGTTCATGTTGTTCAGTATATGCAGGGTGAAGTAATCAGAGAATCTATAGGATCTTTAAATATTGTTAATTTAATGGCCTTCCCAAAATACAACTCAATAGAAATGATCTAATGGAGATCATCCCATTTTTATGTAAGGGACTAAGATATATGCAAATTGCACTTGCTAAAGACATTACATAAAATGGAATAAAATAACATAGCAACTGAGTATAAAACCTGATTTAACTATAGGGCTGAATTTGTTTTTGCTGCAGTCTAGAACTTTATTGTTCCAGGGTTAACTTTTTCAGATATAAAATAAAAAACCGGCAGATAAACTGGAAGAAAAGGAAAGAAATCATGGTACAAAAGTAGCTTCCATCAGTAATATGAGGGCTTGGCTTTAATCCTGGTTCTTGTAAAATAGTACAGATGGGATATCTTGTCAGCCTTAATACTGAAATTTGAAAGTTAAAAGAACAGACTATACCAATACAACATAACTGTGTATAGTCACTTTCTATACTGGAGTCAAAATTCTACATGAACAACTAAATTTTATTCCGATAATTTTGGAAGTAAGTAATAACTAGCAATAAAGTATATGTGTGTTAAAAAGAGGATCACATGTCATGTTTTTTTTTTAGTAACTTTGAGGGTGGCAGTTACTTGAGTAGTGAGTATTGAACAAAGGTCTAATAACGTACCTGTTTATCCATATATCCCAACCTTCCCTTTCTTCCCCTTTCTCCTATTCCCTTGATTATCTATTTGATTTAAAATACAATGCTAATATATTTCCCAAGCAATCTTCCTTTATAGGCCATAAAGAGGTTAGATTACTCTACCATGACTCTCTACTTTCTTATAATACCACTCATCACAAAATATTACATTATACATATTGGAGCATTCTTAAATAAAAATCATGATTGCTTTTTCATGAGTCTCTCAAGGGCAAAATTCATAGACCCCATTATAATGTCTAGGAGCTATCAAGCATGCAGTAAGCATTATTGAAAGAACAGATACTCCATAGGGTCATGCGCATAAATGGTAGAACAGAAACTGAACTGCTTTCTCCAATGCAATGGGAGCTGAACTTGAACCTGGGTTGTACATTTGGCAAAACTGCACACTATCCAAGTAAACGAGTTTACCAGTCCTAAATAGAGAATACTTTTACACAAAAGGCATTTTTCCTTTACCCAAATCACTTTAGAGAGGACTAACAATGATTTATAAGACAGTTGCCACATAAGTACAGTTTCTTACCTCTCTGTGATATTGGTGCACCACACTCATCATCATCTGAAGTCGTCAACTGTTGTTTTTGCCAGGCTAGGTTGTTTTCACTGGGCTGGCTTCATGGGCGGGTAACAGACGACCAGGGACTCATGGTTGAGCTGTACACAGTATCTCTTTATTCATGCAGGACGCAGCACAATCTAAGACAAGCTAAGCTAAACTCAAGGTACTGTAAAACTCACAATTCTGTCTTTATATATACTTGCCAAGTAGGGTGGAAACAGGATGTGACATAGAGAGGGTGGAGAAAAAAGTGACTGGTGACAATCAGAGTGTGACAAGGAGGGGGCAGAGCAGGTGAGAATCCTATCACTTAACCACCAATGCCCTGGAGTGCTTTATGTAAATGTAAAAGTGATTTATGTAAATAGACCAAGGCTTTGAATGGGATTAAATCTATCCCTATATGTTTAAGCAGAAGCCAGGGGGAGCTGGCATACTATCCAACATCTCCCCCTTTCTTTTTAACTAATGGCCATTGTGGGGTGAACAAAAACCTATATCATACAGGCGTTTTCAAAAGAACTGGCATAAGACATGGAAAACAAAATAGGCGAACAGCAATAACCAGTGTGATGCCAAGGGGAACGTTTCTTGCCTCAAAGGGCAAGGCCTAGCAGGCGAAAGGGCATTTCTTGCCTCTGGGAACGCTTCATGCCTCTGGGGGCATCTCTTGCCTCAAAGGGTGTTTCCTGCCTCTGTGGGCATCTCTTGCCTCTTGGGGCGCTTCATGCCTCTGTGGGCATAACCTAATAAGGAGGGGGAGTTTTCTGCCTCTGGGGAAGAGCCTGCAGGTGAGGGGACATGGTCTATAAAGTCTCAAGGCAATTGGCTGAAGTTAGTCTCTGAGAAACACAGCAGTGTGTACCAGTAAGTCCGATGGAGGTGTCAGTCCAAAGTAGCTGACCACACAAGAAAATGCCAGAGGATGAAACGCTGCACGTCTGTCTCGATGGGGAATGTCGGCCACCAGAATTCTACTTTTCTGTAGAGAGTGAGCTTTGGAGTCTGTGAATCTGTTTCTTCAGGTCGTGCCAGGTCTCATCATTGGTTTCCGGTGGTGTGTTGTAATCATTCCATCTTGTGGACGATGTCAGAGAACAGGGGTCCAAATGGATTTCCAGAAATTTTCATTTGAGTAGATGCTTTTTCATGTGAAGACTTTGACAGCTGAAATTCACTTACTTGTCAAACAAAACTTGTAGCAGATTAGGAGTTTACTATAATTGATAACTCCATTAAAATTGGAAGTCCTTTCTAGTATGATTTTAAGGTTTGTTTAAACAGTTTAAACTCAATATAATGTGGAAAGGTAAACAGAAGAACCACGGTTAAAAGCCTCAGGCATGAGAATAATTAACATAATCATTGCACTATCTGCCCCACCCATAACTCATACAGTTTTCAGGATTAAACGTTTCAGATTCATGTCAAGATGTAAAAGAGAAATCAAAGGAGGGAAAAAAAAAATTTTGGGATTGTTTCTGGATGTCTCTAGAAATCATGGCTGCATCCAACATTTTTTTTAAGTCAATGTCAAACAAAAATTCAGTCATTCAAATCATTCTCTTATGAAACACAACTTGAACCAGATTATCAAGATCTCACCATGTAGGATTTATTGTCCCTGGAGGGCGTCCTAGTCCAAAAAGCTCCTCGAAATTCCATTTAGGGTGTTTCTGACTGTTCCTGCTGGATTCCTTCAGGCACCCATTTTTAAAAGCGTCTTTCCTTCGAAGAAAGAATCCAATCAGGAGAGTAGAACATATTTGGGAACTGCCAGGGTACTCGAGAATGTTCTTCAAATTAGAGTAGTCCTTCTCCATGGGAAACATGCGAGAAGAAGTCCAGAAAGTCCCAGGGGAAATCCCCATGCGTATCCCAAGGTCTATCATCATGGTCATAAAGAACCAAACTGTGGCCCGGAGTAAAATGTAGTCCTTTTCCTCAGGAAACATGAGAGAGGGAATCCAGAAAGTCCAAGGAGAAATCTCCGTGCACCTCCCAAGCTCTATGATCCCAATCATAAGAAACCAAAGTTCCCAGTCAGGGAACCGAAGTGTGGCCCAGAATAAAATGTTCCAGAGACAGAGAAACTGTCTCATAATGAAACAGTAGAGGCTTTGGCAAACCTCTTCATAAGTAGAAGAGAAGACCATAGTGCATAGGGAGGCAAAGTCTTCACTTATCTGGGAGTTACTCAGGTCCAGTCCCACTTTGTAGCGCCATATGTTGTTTTGCTCGGGCTATGTTGTTTTATGTAAATGTAAAAGTGATTTATGTAAATAGACCAAAGCTTTGAATGGGATTAAATCTATCCCTATATAGGCATATGGTTAAGCAGAAGCCAGGGGGAGCTGGCATACTATCCAACAATCAACTATTATCATGCACAGGGTCCCTTACACCCTTTACGCTCCCTCTGTCTCTCCATCCTAAGAGTACTTGGATAAGCTGTAATAGAACACAAGTAGTTGTAGTTTAAATGTCTCCCTATATTTCCTCTTTCTTTGTTTCTTAAGTTGAACCTATGAATAAAGTAACTGGTATACATCCTTCTTTCATCTTTACTTTCCATGATTCTTTCAAGTTTCACTAAGACTCTGGAAAGCAGGAGATATAATTATTTCTTATTGCTGAGTAGAATCCCATTGTTTATATATACAACCTTTTAAAACTACTTATATGTCATTGAGTATTTTGTTAAGTACTAAGTTTAACCTCCTTAACAATAGGTTAGCTAAACAGCAGCTCAAAAATAATAGCAGGGCTCAGCAAAATAACTCACTGGCATAATGCAAATCTTTTCCTTGCTTGGAACTCAGTTTTGAACTCTGAAACCACTGCATCTGAGGTAGCATTGGTGATGTGGTGTATCTCTCATATCATTGGAGTAGTTGATGCTTTGCTATGTAGTTGTTGACAAATGGGTACAATTTGTCATCTCTCCAAGATGAGTGTCTTTCTTAACAACTCATCTGTAGTTGGACATTGTGTTTGTTCCTAAATTTCGGCTACTACAAATAGTGCTGCTATGAACATAAGTATGCATAGCTATCTTTGTATGTCTGCTTTACATTTTTTGGCTAAATCCCTAATAAGAGAATTGATGGATTGGATGAAGTTTCATTTTCAATATTCAATGAAATCTGTATACTATATTCTATAGGGAAAATAACTTTATATTCCTAAGTATAGAGAGCTCCTCTCTGTTGTTGAGGTGGTCTGGTGTCGGGCTGCACCGCGGAGAAGAGAGCGGACGTCCAGAGCAAAGGGGTACACAGATCTTTATTATAGGATGGGGGGGGAGGTTTGGTTCAGACCACGTGGAGCCAGCCAGCAATGGCCGACCACGGGGGGAGAGCAGGGAGCGAGACCTCAGAGAGGGAGAGCCGAGAGCCCAGAGAGAGAGAAGGGAGGGGTGAGGGGGCTTTTTATTGGGCGACAACCAGGGGTGACGTGTAGGGCCAGGATTGGTTGAAAGGGGGCACTCTAGGATTTAGCGGGGCATAGAAAAACCTGGGGGCGGAGCCAGGATTGGTTGAAAGGGGGCACTCTAGGATTTAGCGGAGCATAGAAAAACCTGGGGGCGGAGACTGCATCAGAATAAGTCCTCAGCAACACCTCTCTTCAGCAGTACTTGCATGTACATAATCTTAAATACATGACATTTTCAAAGGTGTGCAGGGATATCTCATTGTTATCTTTATTTGAATTTTGCTGATAGTCAGTGATTTGGGACATTTTCTTCAGTTGGTCATCTGAATATATTTTTGAAGCTTCTAATAATGTCTTCACTCCATGTATTTTATGGCTTCTGATCTTTCTTTATAGAATGTTCAAAACTGTTCTTTTTGAAGTTGACTAATATATAGTAATATGTGGTGATTATGTTTCATTTATCATGTTTCAGCCCAATTTTATCAAGACCATTTATTGAAAATATTCTCTTCATTGGAGCTAGGCACTGACACATCTGGCATAGTGCATACTTTACCATGTGTGAGGATTAAAGTTCAAGTCCAGATCAATACTTGCAAGTCGAAAGTTTGATGAATAATACAACAATGCAGCAAATGTCTGTCATTCCCTTTCTCACCATTAGAGAAATAGAAATAAAATAATAAGAACAAATGACTATTAGAAATACTGGAGTCATCATGCAGACATTGAGCTCTATAGATAATCCTGGTGGCGAGAGAGGGGGGAGAGGGAGAGGAGAAGAGAAAGGAAACTCTACATTTAGTGTTTTGAGCCTCTGTCATAGATTAATCAGCATTGATTATTTAGGGTTAATTGGATAGAATTTTTATAGTATTTCATTTTATTTTGCCTCCAGGGATATCACTGGGGCTCAGTGTCTGCAGTATGAATCCGTTGTTCCATTTCTTCACCATTTTTTATTGGATAGAACAGAGGGAAATTGAGAGAAGAGTGGGAGATAGAGAGTGACAGAGAAAGAGAGACACCTGCAGATGTGTTTCACTGCTTGTAAAGTTTTCCCCCTGCAGTTGGGCAGCTGGGGGATCCTTGCACTGGTCCTTGAACTTTGCTCTAAACCTCTGCATTAGCACCCAACTCCCATTTCTATTCCATGAACCCATAAATCTGGGTTTTTTTGTTGTTGTTGTTGCTGTTGTTATTCCAGTGCCACATGGTTTTACACATTATAGCCCTGTAATAAATTAGAAAGTAAAAGAAATGAAATTCAGGTAGTATTCTCTAGTTTCTTGGTCTTTTCTAGTTCCAGATAAAATTATGGAGATTTTGTAATATTACCTTAAATAAATTAAGTGGGATTTTGATGTAGATAACATTAAATCTGTGTATTGCTTTGGGTAGAAAGGTAGAAGGAAATGATGCCATCTTTTCCAAGCAATGATCATGGGGTATCTTCACACATCTTTATGTCTTCTTTTATTTCTTTTAGTAATGATATACTTTTTTTGAATTTTTATTAATAAAAAGGAAACACTGACAAAACCATAGGAGAAAAGAGAGGTACAACTCCACACAATTCCCACTACCAGAACTATGTATCCCTTCCCCTTCCCTGATACCTTTCCTATTCTTTAAGCCTTTGGGAGTATGAACCCAGGGTCATTATGGGGTGCAGAAGGTGGAAGGTCTGGCTTCTGTAATTGCTTCCCTGCTGAACATGGGCAGTGACTGGTTGATCCATACTCCCAGCCTGTCTCTCTCTTTCCCTAGTGGGGCAGGAGTTCTGGGGAATCAGAGCTCCAGGACACATTGGTGGGGTTGTCTGTCCAGGGAAGTCTGGTTGGCAGCATGCTACCATCAGGAACCTGGTGGCTGAAAAGAGAGTTAACATACAAAGCCAAACAAATTGTTGACTAATTATGAAGCTAAAGGCTGGAATATTGCAGGTGAATATTTGAGGTCTCTGTTTTGAAGATAGCTAGTAGGCCTATTTTATTTATATTCCAAAGGGCCCATGACTTTACTAGTTTTTTTCCTGAGCCTGACCGCTGATATGCAGGTGGACCCAAGTTATTTTCTCGGGAGATGACGTCATGGCTGGAAAAAGGGCTAGAAGCTGGATCAGAGAATGAGTATCTCCCAAATATGGGAAAGGTGTATAAATATTGTTGAGTGTAGACTGATTACTCATACTTCTAAGTGTTCAGGTCTTTCACCTTTTTTGTTGTATGCATTTTTAGATACATATACATATATATGTATGTGTGTGTGTGTGTGTGTGTGTGTGTGTGTGTGTATTACTTCTACTTCAGGAAAATTTATTCCTGGAGGTTTTTGCTTCTTCTAGTTTGTTATTTACAAAAAGAAATGCTGCTGATTTTTGTACATTAATTTTGTAGACTGTCATCTTGCTAGAAAATCTAGTAATAGGGGGTCGGGAGGTAGCACAGAAGGTTAAGTGCACAGGGAGCCTAGTGCAGCCAGCTTCCCACCTGCAGGTGATATAGAAAAGCTAACAATATATAGAAGTTTCCTCTTGGATTCTTTTGTGTTTTCTATCCATACAATCATATCATTTGCAAATAAGGATAGTTTTACATAAGTTCCTGTCATCTCTTTCCTTTTTTTATTATTTTCACTTGCCTAATTGATATGAATAGGATTCCCAAGAGTCTGTTCAAAATTGATAATAACAGAAATTCCTGTCTTGTGCATGATCTAAGACTGAAATATTTCAGTTTCTCACCATTGAATATGATGCTGACTGTGATTTTGACTGTGAGGCTGACAGTAGATTTTGCAGGACTCAGGAATTTTCTGTCAATTACTTTCTCAAAAGTTTTTTTATGAAAGGGTGTTGAACTTTGTCTAAACTTCTCTCTGTGTTATAAAATAATCCTGTGACAGATTCACGAGTCGTGAGACAGTCTTCAGGTGTCTATCTCTCTCCCTATCTCCCACTTCCTTTTGATTTCTGGCTGTCACTATCAAATAAATAAAGATAATAAAATATAAAAAGTATATATATATTCCTGTTTTTTTTTTTGCTTTCTAGTTGTTTGTGTGGCAAATTCCATTTACTGATGCATACATCATTGAACCTATAGGGTAAATGTCACTTAATTCTGTTGTAAAATATTTTTAATGTACAGCTGAATACAGCATGTAACTTAATTTTTTTGATAAATTAGCATTTGTATTCATTATATACATTGGACTATATTCTTTTTTCGTTTTGTCTCTTCTCTCTTTTGGTTTTAGGTTAATGTTGGCTTCAAAGAAGGCCATAAGGAGGCCTGGGGAGATAACATAACCACTATACAAAATACATTCTTGCTTGGGGCTTCTTGGTTCCATGTTCAATTCCCAGCACCACCATAAGCCAGAGCTGAACAGTACTCTGTGGTCTCTCTCTCTCTTTCTCTCTCTCTATCTTTCAACAATAAATAAAAAATAAAAATGGGTTATTCTTATAAGTTTATATTTTGGGAACAGCTTGAAATGCATATTTATTAGTGCAACTTTGAAGGTTTTATAAAATTAATTGATAATTCAAATAAAGAGCTATTTAATGAATAGTTATACAATTTTGATAATTTACTTAGTCAATTTCTAAAACAAATAAGATCACAGTCAATAGTCTATAATGCCAATAATAGAGATTAATTTGAAATAATTCTCAATGTATATGATTTGCCCAATTAGTATCTAATAAAGTGATATTAACTGACTAGAAAACTATATACTAACTGAGTAGTTATAATTGTGTTTCTCTGAATAAAGAAGCATTAGTGTCCAGAAATATTTTCAGACTAAAATAAACAAAAATAACCAAGTGGTTGTAAAATATCCGATGCATATCTTCTTTATAAAATTGTTTTAAACATGTTGTCTAATAATAAAATAAATATATTACAATATCAGACTATGATTTACTACCTTTAATGCTCATATATATATATATATATATATGTACATATATATTTTTTCCCTTTTGTTGCCCTGTTGTTTTACTGTTGTAGTTATTGTTGTTGTTATTGATGTCATGTCGTTATTGTTGAATAGGACAGAGAGAAATGGACAGAGGAGGGGAAGACAGAGAGGGTAGAGACAGACACCTGAAGGAAGACCTGCTTCACCGCCTGTGAAGCCACTCCTCTGCAGTTGGGGAGTTCAGAGCTCAAACAGAGATCCTTAAGCTGGTCCTTGTGTTTTGTGCCACCTGTGCTTAACCCACTGTGCTACCGCCCAGCTCCCCAAGTGCTCTTATATTGTTGATGGGACCTGCAAGGTCTTTATACTTTCCAGATGCTTCAAGATGTAAAATAGATATAAATTATTACTGAATGCTTCTTAGAATTAATCTGAATATAGAATTTCTGCAATTTAATTTTATCAATTAAATAAATACTTGCATCTTAATTTCTAATAAAAATTGAAAACTAATGTGAAATACACGCAGAAGCTATAAAATTGCTTATATCTTGCTCAAACTACAGTAGTAGCCTTGAGAGCTGATAGTGGCTTATGATTTTGTGTTATTTAATTTCACGATTTTTTTAGTACTTCATGTCCATTAAAGATGCAATTCAGATCAATTTATTAGACTAAGTTTCAGTTTCTAGATTCATGAGAAATATAATAGTGTTTATTGCACATAATTGAGAAAATAAATCACACTCAATTTAAATTTTTCCTTTCCTTAATTGAGTCACAAAAACTAAATGATTGACACATAACCTGAAATGTGGTATAGTTTCTTAGAAACTTGTAAGTAAAGAATTCCCGTAATTAAAATCAGATGTATTGATTGTGCTACTGCTCAGGAAATGCTGATCAGGCAGCCATGATTAGCACAGCTATTCAGACCAGAACACAGCAATCTAGTCATCATCTATAACACTAGAGACATTAGACATCCCTTATTATTCTAATGGATTATTATCGTCCCCTGCTATTCTTATACCTGTGCCTTCTTGTGCAAACATTGGGCATGCTACTTCAACCTCCAGGTTAATAACAACAAAGACTTTTGTTACATATTCATAGATAGGATTGTCATGCTCACAGGTGGCAACTTTAAGGTTTTACTTTAAAGAAATGTGAGCAAAGAAGCCAGAGTATGGTCTATATTTTTTCTTCAATTATTATGTATATATATGCATATGTATGTGTATATATATATGCATATATACATACATATATATGTATATAGGACTGTAGAGTGTCACACCCCTTAAAGCACACACATTAACATGCACATGGAACTAAGTTTAAGCTCTTAGTCACATCCAGCAAAGCGAAAGCATCACCAGTAATGAAGCAAAAACTGTGTGTGTGTGTGTGTTTGTTCAGTGTTCTATTAATGGCTTATAGGTTTATAAAATTATATTGAAGTTCTGAATTTGTCACAAAGTGTGAACTACTCATATTCTTTCACAAGTTTAATCTTCTAATTTCATTTTTCCTTGATTTATTTTTGATAGAGTCAAAAAGAAATTGAGAGGGAAGGTAGAGATAAAGAAGGATAGAAATAAAGAGGCACCTGCAACCCTGCTTCACCACTTTTGAAACTTTTACCCTGAAAGTGCGGACCAGGGGCTTGAACCCTGGTCCTTGTACATTGTAACGGGTGTGTTTAACCAGGTGTACCACTGCCCAGTCCACATGTTCAAATACTTTAAGTTCCTCATATAGTAATCATCTCATATATTCCATATGCAAAGAAAACCACCTAGTAATTGTCTTTTACTTCTCTACTTATTTCCATAAATGAAATCCCTGCCATTCCTATCCACTTTCTTTTGAAGGATATAGTACCATCATTTTCCAACTCTCCATTGTGAAAATAGCCTACATCAGCAAAAGTGGCTGTTGACAAGGTTATGGAGAAAAATAAATAAATAAAACACTGTACATTGTTGATGAGAGTACAGGCTTCTATAATGGTTATGGAAATAGTTTGGAGAGTCCTTAAATTAAAAAATAATGGACTTTAATTTCTGATCCAGCAACCACTACTAGGTGTATACCTAAAGAATATAAAAACTACATTTTGGTGGAATAGGTGCAGCCCTATGTTCATGACCATATTTTTCACAATAGACAAGCAATGGAAGAGATCTAAGTGCTCACTAGCTGGTCAGTGGACAAGGAAGTTATAGGCTACATAGTCAGTGGAATGCAAAGCTGCCATTAAAAGTATGACAAATTGATGGGTATTTCAAGAACTGAATATGTGTTGGCATATTTTTGTCAGATTGAAGAATCATAGCCACGATTGTTCAACATCAACGGTCAATACACATTCTATCCAATACTTTAGATATATTATTTTCATTAATGCTCATAAAATTTAGTTGCCAGATGAATTCTCTTCATATATATTGAGATAATTTTATGTAGAGTGAATTTTTTTAATATAACTGCCTTTGATTTTTCCTATTTCTTAACTTGCTTAGAAATCTATCAGTTTTTTTTTTTCAAAGAAGTTATTCACAAGAAAGATAGGAGAGAAAAAGAACCAGATATCACTCTGGTACATATGCTGCCAGGGGTTGAACTTGGGACCTCATAGTCGAGAATCCAGTGCTTTATCTACTGTGTCACCTCCCAGACCGCTCAGGTTTTTTTTTTTTTTCCTAGTTTATAGTTATGTGACTATAATCTATTGCTACAAAAGTTTTCTGTAATATTGTCCTCTAGTGTTAGAGATCTAATGTAACCAAATAATGAGACGTAGGCCACATGGAGCAGGGAGTTATGTTTATTTTATTTTATTTGTTAATTATCTTTATATATTTAGTGGTTAAAGACAGCCAGAAACTGAGAGGGAGGGGGTGACAGACAAGAAGAGATACAGAGAGACACCTGCAATACTGCTTAACCACTTGCAAAGCTTTCCCCTTGCAGGTGGGGACCAGGGGATTGAACCTGGGTCCTTGTGAATTATAATGTGTGTATTCAACCAGGTGTGTCACCATCAGGCCTCTGTTTATTTGTCATTAAGGGTTTTAGGACTATTCCTACAAAGCCTGAAAAACCTTGTACCTTAGCACCCAGGTTTTATGTTTTTCACACTGGGCATGACACCATTATGCATTTGATGTCTTGTGGATATCACTACTTGCTGTTGAGTGTGGTGACTTTAGTTAATTCTGTCCTAAAACTTTGTGATCCCCATATTTTGAGACCTTCCAACTAAAAACTGGGCAAAATTAACAAACCCTTTATATAGCTATCTGTTCTAGGGAATTCATTAGAAAAAAAAATCAAAGGAGTGATTTGTTACATAGGAGCAGTACTTGATGAAATCTCAGATCACCTGATTCTTTGAAAACCTTGTCAATATTAGAAAATATTCTTTTTATTTTAATATTATTATCTTAGTTCTCTACAGTATTATTACTTTCAGACTAGTATCAGTCAGTTCCAGAACAATTATTTTCATACTTATACTCTTATGTTACTGATCTTTCTGTGATTTTGTTATGCATTATTTTTAAATATTCTATTACTATATTACTATCTTTCATTACTTTTCCTATTTTCTGGCATTTTGTCATCAATATGTAGCTATAGGCTCTTCTAAATTCTTTTATAAAATGAGCCTGGTTGGGCTGGGTGATAGCACATTGCCTTAAGCACACATGGTGCGAAGTGCAAGGACCATCACAGGGATCCCTGTTCAAGCCCCTGGCTCCCCACGAGCAGTTGGGTCACTTCACAAGTGGTGAAGCATGTTTGCAGGTCTCATATCTTTCTCTCCCCCTCTCTGTTTTCCCCTGCTTTCTTGATTTCTCTCTGTCCTATCCAACAACAACAATAAAAACAACAACAATGACAAACAACAAGGGAAACAAAAGGGGGAAAAATGGCTTCCAGGGGAGTTGGGCTGTAGCATAGTGGGTTAAACGCAGGTGGCACAAATCACAAGGACTGGTATAAGGATCAAAGTTCAAGCCCTGGCTCCCCACCTGCAGGGGAGTCGCCTCACAAGAGGCGAAACAGGTCTGCAGGTGTTTATCTTTCTCTCCCCCTCTCTGTCTTCCCCTCCTCTCTCCATTTGTCTCTGTCCTATCCAACAACAACAATAATAACTACAACAATAAAACAACAAGGATTACAGAAAAAGAATAAATAAATAAATATTTTCTTAAAATAAGCAGCTTCCAGGAGCAGTGGATTCGTAGTGCAGGCACTGAACCCCAGCGATAAGCCTGAAGGCAAAAAAAAAAAAGCCTGATACAGAGACAGCTAGAAATTGAGAGGGAAGGGAGAGATAGAGATAGAGAGACAAAGACACCTGCAGCACTGCTTCACCACTTGCAAAACTTTCCCTCTGCAGGTGTAGGACCAGGGATGGGACCCCATACACCCAGGGGGGCTGATCCTAGCACATTGTAACATGTGAGTTCAACCAGGTGTGTCACTACCCAGCCCCCTGAAGAAAGCTCTTATGCTATGTTTTTTTTCACTCTTTCTTCATTCTCTATCTCTGTGTCTGTCTAACAATAACAATAATAATAATAATAGATGAGAAGGAAAAAGAAATACCTGCAGCACTTCTTCACTGTTGATGAAATTTCTCTGACTACAGGTGGGGAACAAGGTCTTGAATCCAAATCCTTATGCACGGTAACATGTGCATTCTTCTGGGTGTAACCCCCCACACCCACCCCAATCTAGACTTTGTCATTTTCACCTAGCTGGCTTCACAGGCAGGGTACAGAGACGACCAGAGACTCATGGCTGAATGGAGAGCAGTATTTTTTTATTCACGTGGAACACAATGAAATCTAAGCTATCTCTAATCACAATCTTGTCCTTCTCTATCTTTCCTCTCTTTCCTCCAGCAGAAGAGTCAGGAACAAAGGAAGTACAGAGGATGGAGGAGGGGAAAAGGAAGAAGCACAAACTAGCAAGGACTAAACCAAAATCTCCCAGAGGCAGGGGGAGTGAGACCAAATCAATGTAACAGAATGACCATGTAAATAGACCACAACGTCAAGCAATGTAACAGAAGGGATCCTTGAAGCAGAACTAGAAGCATACCAACAATTCCCCCTTTTCTTTTCTATTCTTTTCTTTTCTTTTCTCTTTTTTCCCCCTTTTCTTTTTAACTTTTGACCATAGTATTAGGAGTGTGGGGTGAACAGAAACCTATATCGTACAGGCATTTAAAAAAAAAAACTGGCACAAGACATGGAAGAACAAATAAAAGAGCAACAAGAACCAGTGTGATGCCAAGGGAAGGCCTATGGGGGTGTTTCTTGCCTCTGTGGGCAAAGCTTATCAAGCAAAAGGACATATCCTGCCTCTGTGGGCATCTTTTGCCTCTGGGGGCACTTTATGCCTCAAAGGGTGTATCCTGCCTCTGTGGGCATTATCTAGCAAAGAGGGAGGGTTATCTTAAGCCTGCTTCTGTCTAACTTCTCTGCTTTCAGTAGTCTTAAACTGTGTGAGTAAAAATGGTTCAACTAAGACAGTACAGATCTAAATTCGTGTTTAAAATGACATGTCTTCGTAACAAAAGTTTTTCTCCTTTTGTATTGAAGACTATGTTTATGTGTGTGTTTGAAGTTTGGTAAACATTAACTTTAAGGTTAGAAATATAACTTTAAGGCTACATTCTACCAGGCAAAGTTAAACGAAAAATTTTTCAACATAATTCTCATAAAGGTAAAATTAACTTTCATTTAAAGTCTGAGGTAAAAATTAGTTAAAAATCAATATATTTTAACTAAAATTGGTCTGAAAGTCCTGCGCACACCTAGGTGTATCTTCATCTTGTACTGGTGTAACAAAAGGTAAAAAAGACATTATTGATATGTAAAGTTCTCAAATACCTTCACAATTAGAGATATAACCAGCCCAGGCAAACTATAGATTGTACAATGGTTATGCTAATGATTCTTATGCCTGAGGCTTTTAACCATGGTTCTTTTGTTTACCTTTCCACATTTTATTGAGTTTAAACTGTTTAAACAACCTTAAAATCATACTAGAAAGGACTTCCAATTATAATGGAGTTATCAGTTGTGGTAAACTTCTAACCTGCTACAAGTTTTGTTTCACAAATAAGTGAATTGCAGCTGTCAAGTCCTCTACAGAAAAGCAGCATTCCAGCGGCTGACCTTTCTCATGCAACATTTCACCCCCTGGCATTTCTTCCATGGTCATCTACTTTGGACTGGCACTTCTATCAGACTCACTGGTACACCTCTTGGACACTTTACACAACTCTACAGCAGCTTCCCATTATGCTGCTGGGTTTCTCAAAGACTGACTGCAGCCAGCTGCCTTGGGGCCCTATAAGCTATACCCTCCCTCCTTGCTAGATAATGCCCACAGGGGCAAGAAACGCCTGTTGAGGCAAGAAGCGCCTCCAGAGGCAAGAGATGCTCACAGAGGCAGGATGTGTCCTTTAGCTTGATAAGCCTTGCCCACAGAGGCAAGAAATGCCCCCTCAGGCCTTCCCTTGGCATCACACTGGTTTTTGCTGCTCTCTTATTTGTTCCTCCATCTCTTGTGCCATTTTTTTTTTTTTTTTGAAAATGCCTGTACGGTATAGGTTTCTGTTCACCCCACACTCCTGATACTATGGTCATTAGTTAAAAAGAAAAGGGGGAATTGTTGGTATGCTTCTGGATTCTGCTTGTGAAGTCTTCTGTTTTATCATCACATTGGGTTCGCTTGTGTTGCTTGTTGTGTGTTCTGTTTGCACATCCACTGTTGGCTGGGCATGCCCCTGCCTCTGGCATGTTGGTTTGGTCTTCCCCCCCTGCCTCTGGGACATCTGGTTTAGTCATCGCTAGTTCGTGCTTCTTTCTTCTCCCTGCCCCTTATCGTAAGTATTTCCTTGGTGGCTGACTTTCCTGGTGGAGGAGAGAGACGAAGGACAGAATTGTGTTGTAATACGAAGAGTTTGTTGTACCGGTCCCCGCTCCTCAATAAAGAAATATTGCTGCTCCGCTCAGCCATGAGTCCCTGGTCATCTCTGGCTCCCACCCGTGAAGCCAGCATGGCAAAAACAACAAGACTTAATGTATTTTTAACCTGGAATTTAATATATATTTAACTTAGAATTCCACTCTATAAAATAGTGCTCTGCACACAAACATTCAGAGTCATTTTATGTATATAAATTAAATAATGTGATATTCTTAATATATAATAATTCTAATTACTTATGGCATAACAGAACATACTTAACTTCATGAAAGATATATATATATATATATATATATATATATATATATATATACACATTTCATTTAAATATTATAAAATGACAAGTCTTGGGGGCTGCAAGGTGGCACACACAGTGAAGAACACATAAGACTAAGTTCAAGGATCTGTTTAAGGATCCAGGTTCGAGACCTCAAATCCCCACCTGTAGCAGGAACATTTCACAAGCAGTGAAGCAAGTCTGCAGGTTTATATCTTACTCTCTCCTTCTCTGTCTCCCTCTCCTCTCTCAATTTTTCTCTGTTCTATGCAATAAAATAGAAAAAAATAGCTCCAAGAGCAGGGGTTTCATAGTACTGGCACCAAGCCACAGCAGTAAACCTGGAAGTAATAACAATAATGATAACAATAATAATATAAAAATGACAGGTGGAAGTCAGGCTGTAACACAGAGGGTTAAGTGCAGTTGGTGTGAAGTGCAAAGATTGGCATCAAGATCCTGGTTAGAGCCTCTGGCTCCCCATCAGCAGGTGAATTGCTTCACAAGCAATGAAGCAGGTCTACAGGTGTCTATCTTTCTCTCCCCCTCTGTCTTCCCCTCCTCTCACCATTTCTCTCTGTCTTATACAACAATAATGGAATCATCAACACCAACAACAACTACAACAACAGTAAAGAACAACAAGGGCAACAAAATGGAAAATAAATATAATATATACATCACTTTCAATTCTACCAAGAGAATCTGTGATTAATCATGAGATGGATAATCAAAGGAAAGAGGCAAAATATTTTTTTAAAAGTTGAATTAAAATAGTTTTGCTATTTCCGATCATCAATTCTATGCAATGTAACTTGAATATAATAATTTCCAGAAACTTGGATAATCTTCACTTCACTCACCAAGACTTTTCTGTTTAGAATTAAAAGTTTAATTTAATTGATCCAGTAATTCCTCTCCTGGGCTTATACCCCAAGGACTCCATAACACCCAACCAAAAAGAGGTGTGTACTCATGTTTTCATAGCAGCACAATTTATAATAGCTACAATATGGAAGCAACCCAAGTGCCCAACAACAGATGAGTGGCTGAGAAAGCTGTGGTATATACACACAATGGAATACTACACAGCTATTAAGAACAATGAACCCACCTCCTCTGACCCATCTTGGACAGAGCTAGAAGGAATTCTGTTAAGTGAACTAAGTCAGAAAGATAAAGATGACTATGGGATGATCCCACTCATCAACAGAAGTTGAGTAAGAAGATCTGAAAGGGAAACTAAAAGCAGGACCTGATCAAATTGTAAGTAGGGCACCAAAGTAAAAGCCCTGTGGTGAGGGGTAGATATGCAGCTTCCTGGGCCAGTGGGGGGTGGGAGTGGGTGGGAGGGATGGGACACAGTCTTTTGTTGGTGGGAATGGTGTTTATGTACACTCCTAGTAAAATGTAGTCATATAAATCACTAGTTAATTAATATGAGAGGGGGAAAATTAATTGTAGCTCTCAAAGTTTTTCAAAACACAAACTGAATCTTTTTAATATATAGGATGTGTAATTGATATGCAGACTCTCTCAAAAGCCTAGACCAAGTAGATCAGAAGCAACCAATAGCATAGATATATACAAGATACTGGGTACTGTACAGAAAACTCTAACAAAAGGACTTTTCAAAGTTAACCCAATTACCAAATAATGTGATGATAATATTAACTATCGATTGTCTTTTTGAACCCTAAGACAGAAGGAACCTCACATCTCCACTATAGAGCCTCTACTTCCCCCAGTCCTGGAACCATTGGATAGGGCCCACTTCCCCGTATGCCTCTCCCAATCCATATCAAATAATATTTCATCTGCCGATCACAACCTAACCAACGCAACGATGGCCACCTCAACATACTTCACTTCAGACTGTGTCCAGAGACTTCATGTGTGGAATGACAACCCTGCAGCTTCATTACTCAGGTGAGACCTTTCCTTTCATAGTATACTCTGATTCCATCTCAGGTGGTTCACTTTCTAACAAAGTCCCCAAACCTAGATATACACCAGTTTCTGTGAGAGAGAGCATATGTTCACACGTATCCATAAACTACTGCAAAATATATACCTGAAGGCAGAAGTACACTAGAGTTTGCAGTGAGTACCCCCCCCCAACACTTCCTCTCCTCTATTCCAAGCTTTGGGTCCATGATAGCTCAACAATTTGTTTGGCTTCGTATGTTAACTTTCTTTTCAGTCACCAGGTTCCATATGTCATCAGGATGCCCGCCAGGCTTCCCTAGACTGAAGACCCCACCAATATGTCCTGGAGCTCCGCTTCCCCAGAGACCCACCCTACTAGGGAAATAGAGAGGCAGACTGGGAGTATGGACTGACCAGTCAATGCCCATGTTCAGCGGGGAACCAATTACAGAAGCCAGACCTTCCACCTTCTGCAACCCACAATGACCCTGGGTCCATGCTCCCAGAGGGATAGAGAATGGGAAAGCTATCAGGGGAGGGGGTGGGGTATGGAGATTGGGTGGTGGGAATTGTGTGGAGTTGTACCTCTCCTAACCTATGATTTTGTTAATTAATCCTTTCTTAAATAAAAAAGAAAAAAAAAAGAATTAAAATTTAATTTTGACAGGAAATCACTTGTGTGAATGGCAGTATTCCCAGTTGACATGTTACCTGTAATTGTTAGTAGGCTTGACTTGCTCTTTGTAATAATGCTATTTAACAACTCTATACATTGAGTTTTTGAAAAAAATATATTACTGAAAGATAATCAAAGACAATAGACTTTAGAGAGTGCATTTCATAAACATTAGAGAGTACATTTCCAGTAATCCTTTCTACATTTAGGGCCCTATCAGTTTTCCTTACTTTGCCAGATGAGTTCTTAGACATTGTGATAAATGTGACAATCAATGTCTTGGTGGTCAAATACAGTGGATGCAAATCTAATTAGAATGAATTAATGCTGTGATAAGACCTTTATGTGTAACCTTCTCTGATTATGTGTCTGTAAAGATGGAAATATCTGTAGTATATGCCACTTTATTTAATTACTGAGGTTATATTTCTACATTTATCCAGGAATAAAACATGCCAAATTGAAGATATTCACATGATTGAAAGCATTTAACAACCTTTGGTTTTCCAAATCTGTTCAGTTTGCAAAGTTTGATTTGTTAAAAGAAATTTTTAATTTGATAGCAACATTTTCATATCATCTGTCAAAAATGAAGATTGTTTTAATATTTATTTAGACAGATGATATTTTGAAATGTCTAAACTACTATACATGTACATAAAAGTTATTAAAATGGCTATTTTAGAAGATATTTGCTGTGAGGTGCATTTGGACTATAAAAAGTAGAATACATGAAACTACTACTTAATGATAGACATTAAAATCAATGTAAATAAGCAAAATCATATTTATTTTCTCTTCTTATCATGTATACAATGTTAGAATAAACTATTTACATTAGTAAGACTCACATATCTGAATAATAATTATATTTAAATTGCCTATGACTTGATTATTGGAAAAAGAGATCTGTTTTTTCAAATATTAACAGAATTCGAGCAAAGCTGATCTTTACATGTATTTAAATACTCTGAGATTTTTCTATAGAATTATTAAAGTTCATATTCCCTACGTATGTTAACACATGTTTTATATCCAATACTTTTAAATTATTCTATTTAGTTCTTTTTATTATATTCAGACATTAACAGTGACTCAGGACTGTGCTTCTGAAATTGCCTAACCATATCTTCATCTATTAGCTGATTTTTGTTTTGTTGTTGCTATTTTCTTTTTCTTTTTTGCTCTGACAGATTGTCTCAGTTCAAGTCTCTTTGTTTGTAATTACCTGTTTGTAAACCTGAGATTCTAGTTAAACTTCTTGAAAATATCTCAGTATAGAATAGTGTTCACCTTGATGTATTACACCAAAGTAAAAGATTCTGGGGTGGGTAGTAGGGGGAGATTTCAGGTCCTAGAACATGATGACTTAGTGGGGGTTGTTATGTGGAAAACCGAGGAATTTTATGCAATTACATGCTGGTGCTCATGTGGGTGGTCTCACACCTGAGATAGCTGCTGGCTTCCCAGTCACCAATTCAAGGGATGCTAGTGATGCAGAAGGGAATTCCAGGAGAAATTCAGGTATGAACCTACACTTTTATTCAGAAAAAGACAAGGCTTATATAGCAAGTGGAACAAAGAAAATTTTTCAAATGTCAGTAATCATAGGTTTTCAAAAGGTCAGTACCCCTATGGTGAGGAGGGCTAAGGAATGAAGGGAATTAATGAGATACCAAAAGGTCAAAACAGTTAGTTATCATAAAGCAAGAGTTGTTAATTATCTGAAGGTATTAAGAAAAACATGGTGGTTAAACCAGTAGAGTGAGATAAAGCAGAGAAGGGCAGAACATTGTTGTAAAACATGATGATCAATGAACAGAGGAATAGGGTGTGTGGAAGTCTCATTGTTAACTTACTTACAAGGCAGTGTGATGGAGTATACTTTGTATGTGATCAAAAGATGATGAACTCACAGTAAACTTTAAGTGAACTTTCAAGCAGCAACCATTTGGTCTGCAGCAGAGGAATAAGTTAAGTGTGATAGGTTTCAGGCCTCTGTGAAGCCTGGGAGAATGACAAGGGGGAACTGAGTCAGGAAAGTATTTCCCTCCAAGGTCTATCCTCAAAAGGGAGAGACTGACATGTGGGGTGTCTTTTCAGACCTCCATCTCAAGGATGGGTGAGTTCCCCTATCCTCTACCATGCTTTCACACAATCCCACAAGTACAAACTTTTTTTTTTTTTTACTGTTGAATGTAAAACATTAATCCCCAATAAAGAAATTAAAAAAAAAAATCTTGTTAATCTAATGCTGAGTCCCCTTGGAAACTCTAAATTAGGTGCTAATATGGCATTTGGTTTCATATACATGTTCCTAATTACTATATGTAAGTAAAATTCAGTGGCTTATATAATAAACTATAGAAGGAAAACAGATAAGACACATTATCGTACTAGCCAAAATGATGATTCAGTCCTCTAGTTAAGTTTGAAGTAATATACCAGAGATATGACATCAATATAGAGAGAGTTACGTGGTCTGAATGCTCAAGCATCTTTGTTAAACACTTACATAGCTATAGGCTCTAGGTAGTTTTTGAAATGTAATTATCTACAAACAAAAAGTAAAAGAGGGCTGACGAAGTAGCTCACATGACAGTGTTATGCAAAGCTATGGCTGCTTTGCACTGTCTGTGACCCAGATTTGAGCTCAGCTCCCAGTATATAGAAGGATACAGAGGTCACATAGGCTTCTAAGCTGAATATGGGCCCCATATCAAATCGATGGGGTTTATAGTCAACAATATTTATACACCTTTCTCATATTTGGGAGCTACTGTCTTTCCTGATCCAGCTTTCTGTTCCTTTCTCCAGTTATGACATCATCTCCCAGACAATAATTTGGATCCACCTGCCTATCAGATGTTAGGCTCAGGAAATAACTAGTATAGTCATGGTCCCTTTGGAATATACCTAAAATAATCCTACTAACTATCTCCAAAATGAAGACCTCAAATCTTCATCTGTAGTATTCCAGCCTTTATGCTCATGATTAATTAACAATTTGTTTGGCTTTATATGTTAGCTCTTTTTTCATAACCAGATACCAGATGCTACCATGAATCCAAATATACTTCCCTGGGGGCAGAGGACCCCACCAATGTGTCCTGGAGCCCTGCTTCCCCAGAGCCTCACCCCATAGGGAAACAGAGACAGGCTGGAATAGATCAACCTGCCAATGCCTATGTTTAGCAGGGAAGCAATTACAGAAGCTTGACCTTTCACCTTCTGCATCCCATAATGACTCTGGGTCCTTACTCCCAGAGGGATAAAAAATAAGAAAGTTATCAAGGGAGGGGATGGAATACAGGGTTCTGGTGGTGGCAATTGTGTGGAGTTGCACCCCTCTTATCCTATGGTTTTGTCAGTGTTTCCTCTTTATAAATAAAAAATTAAAAAGAAATAAGAAAGCTTTAGTAGTATTGTCTCATTAACTCTCACTCTCTGTCTCTATCCAAAATAACTAAACAAACAAACAAAAAAGCCTAAAAAATAAATACAAAGAAAGAAGCTGTCACTTTCTGCATCGATAATCACTAATTAAAAGTTAAATTAAAAAAAAATAAAATAAAAGTTAAATTTTGCAGCTGAGTACGTAACAGTACAGTTTGTAATAGCTAAAACCTGAAAGCAACCTAGATGCCCAACAATGGGTGAGTGGCTAAGGACACACAAGCACACACACACAAACACACACACACACAAACACACACATAATACTTAGATGCTAAAAATGTTTAAGTCATCATCTTTTTTGATTTATCTTGTATGGAAGTGGAAGGCCTTGTTGTTGAGTGAGATAAGGCAAAAATAGAAGGATAAATCACACTGGATGATCTCACTTATAGATGGTACTTAACAGGGAAAGAGAGAGAAAACACAGTGCTAACTTGAACTGGATGGGATATATGTGACCAAAGCAAAAAATTCTAGGGCTGGAAGGGTTAGCAGGGGTAAAGAGAGCTTTCGGGGGCAGGTTGGTGGGTGGGGCTGGCATAGTGCAGTGGGTTAAGTGCACATGCACATGGCACAAGGCTCAAGGACCAGCATAGGGATCCCCACCCGCAAAGGGGTCACTTCACAAGCAATGAATCAGGTCTGTAGGTGTCTGTGTTTCTCTCCCCCCGTCTCCCCTCCTCTCTCCATTTCTCACTGTCCTATCAACGACAAGACATCAATGACAACAATAATAGTAACAACAACAATTAACAACAAGGACAACAAAAAAAAATGGCTTCCAGGAGCAGTGGATCCGTAGTGCAGGTACTGAGCCCCAGAGATAACCCTGGTGGCAAAAATAAATAAATAAATAAATATTAAAAAATAAGGAAGCTTTGGGTTATTGTTGGATGATGATGGAAAAGATCTTAAGCTGGGGGTGAAAACATTCTGAAGATGATGTGTCAGTAAATACAAAATAAATGGAAATAAAATAAAATCTTTGAATTGAAAAGAAGCAAAATGAAACAAAACAAAATGTGAAGTGTGTTGACTTTGGGAATTATGGAATTTCACCCCTATGACAATAGTTGTGTAAGCTTCCAAAATAAAGTGGTTCCTTAGTACAAAGAAGGATCACAATTTTATAATATGATTTTATTATTTATAATTGAACATATGACTTTTTGCCCTTTAAACAGATAATATGTAAATATTATCTTTAACAGTAAACAACTAATATCGCCAATTGTAGTGCTGAGTACAATGAGAAGAGACTGAGTTTCTAATCCATATGCCAGGTTTCTGAACTGTTATTAAATTATTTCACATTAATAGCCTGAGAAAAATAGTATGTAAAGTATTAGACAGGAGAAGATAAGTATATTTTGAAGAAATCTGGGTAGGGCAAAAGTCATGACTGGCAGTTATATTGGCTATATTAGTGAGTGAAGGCTTCTTTGAAGAAGTGACATATAAATAGAGATAAGAATGAAGTGAAAATAGAATTATATAAAGATTGACTGTGATACTGTGTTCAGCCAAAGAAAATGCAAATTACCAAAAGCATTATCTGCCTTTTACTTCAGAAAACAAAAATGAAATTAATGTATTCTAAATACATCAGTTGTCAGTGCTTATCAAGCTACTTAACTGGGTAAGTTCTCTCTTTAAAAGCATTTTTACGTCTGGTAAATTCTATGTGCATCAGATTTCTTTATTTTCTCTCTCTTTGTGCCTTATCCCACCAAAGTGTTTGTTTACAAGATTTATATTCTTATTAATGCCATTATTAAACAGCAACTTATAAACAGCAATAAATCATTGTATATATGGTCACTGACCTATAATTCTTTACTTTCTATGGACATACTTCTTTTTTTAATTGTTTTTATATTTATTTGTTTATTTGTTTTCCTTTTTGTTGCCCTTGTTTTTTTATTATTGTTGTAGTTTGTCGTATGCTTTACATTGGGTTCTAGTCCCCCCCCCCCCCGCCAAGAGAATTGGATCAGTCCTACTAATTTCGCGAGCCCCACCCCAAGGAACCCCGAGAGAGGGTTCCTGAGTTCCAGAGTAAGAGAGAGTGCTTGCGCCGCAGCAAAGAGACAGCAGATTTCTGTTTGGTGATTAGTTTGGTTTAGTTTATGAATCATTGTTCTTGAATAAAGAAATACAGCTTCACTGCCCAGCCTCCGAAATTTTAACAACAGTAGTTATTGTTGTTATTGATGATGTTGGTTTTGGATAGAACAGAGAGAAATGGAGAGAGGAGGGGAAGACAGAAAGGGGGAGAGAAAGACACCTGCAGACCTGCTTCACAGCCAGTGAAGCGACTCCCATGCAGGTGGGGAGCCGGGGGCTCGAACCGGGATTTTTAGTCAGTCCATGCACTTAACACGCCACCTGCGCTTAACCCACTACCCTACCACCTGACTCCCGGACATGCTTCTTATAATCTAACAGAAAGAGAGCTACAACACTAAACATAGGAAAACATGGCAACTCAATCAACGTCATCTAAGCAAACTGAAATACACTAGCAATTTATTAGAAATCTTATTTTTTTATTGATTTAATAATGATCAACAAGATTGTAGGAAAAGAGGGGTACAATTCCAGACAATTCCCACCACCAAAGTTCCATATCTTCTTCCCTCCATTGGAAGTTTCCCTATTTTTTTTTATAATCCCTCTGGGAGTATGGAACCAGGATCATTATAGGGTACAGAAGGATGAAAGCCTGACTTCTATAACTGCCTCTGTGGTGTACATACCCCCAAACTGCTTCTATCTTTCCCTAGTGGGGCAGGGCTTTGGAGAGGTGGGGTCCCAGGGTATACTGTTGAAGTCATCTGCCTAGAGAAGTCAGGTTGACTTTATGGTGGCAAAAGCAGCTTGGTGGCCGAAAGGCATTAATATATAAGGAAGAACAAAGTGTTTAATAATCAGGAACTTAAAGAAAAGATTATAGCAGATGAGTCTCCATTTTAGAAAAAAGTAAGAAGCATATCTAGGTATATTCCAAGAGGCCCATGACTTTACAGCATTGTTCTTGGGCCATAAAGTCAGTACTTATTGTTACTTATAAAAACAAGTCCTGGTTGCCTTGTCCAGAGCAGTCCAAATGATTTCATGAGTTGGTGTTCCCCATCCCTGAGCTACAGTGACTGTGTTTACCTTCTTCAGTACAAACTCACTGGGCATACTGCAACTTACTCAAAAAGGAAAATAACACTTCTTTATAATTTATGTCTAAGATCTTTCTCATTTGATGCTACCTATACTTAGAAAATTCCTCATTTCTTCTCTTTATAATATTTTAGTTTAATAACCTTATTAATTTTTGTTAGAGAGAGCAAATGTAACCCAGTAATGCCCCTTGCTTTGAGGTAACACCAGTGAAAATACTTATAATAATACAAATATATATATATATATATATGAGGCCTTATTTTCCCAAGCTTTCTTGAAGCATAGTTAGCAAAAAAAAAAAAAAAAAAAAATGCACACAGTGTATAAAATCAAATTGTCAATACATATATTTTGGCAACTTGGGTGTATATACACTGTGGTTCCATTAGCAACATATATTTTAAAATATAAGTGAAGCTTGAGCATATAGTACAGCAGAGATCTAAATATTTGAGTTACATAAGGGTCATCTGAGAGATACTTAGGAAATTTAAATTAACACTGAAAAATCTAAATTGAGTTGATATAAAGTTCAGTGTTATTCAAAAATTAGAGCCCAGAGGTCATTGTGTTTAATCTGCTACTTATTGAATATATAGGATATTAGAGGTGTTTTAGGAAAATTCAAACACAATTGTATAAATTATAGAAAATAACACTAAATATTCAAGAAAATATTCAGCAAATCTCTTGAAACCAAAATAGTAAAAAAGTGAGATAGCATTTGCCATAAACCAAAGTTCCAATGGCCGGCTTCAATCCAAATCATGCATGTTTCTATTATTGTAAAAGCCAGCATGTAGAGCTAGAGCTTACTCCTGCAAGCCATTGGTTTAGTGGCCTTCCCCTGCCATCTGGTGGTGAAAGAGCTGCATGCACAACTTCCCACACATTTAGCAGGTATTTCAAAATACCTTCTTTACAATACAGAATAAGGGTTGAGTTTCTGTGTTTTATTTTATTAAGTAGATTCTCTGGAAGATAGTTGCTTCATTATATTAAATAATTAATTAAAATGCAATTGTAATGTGAACATAAACATAGCTGTGGTTGGGGAGAAAGCATAATTGTTTATGAAGAAAACATTCATGCATGAGGCACCAAAGGTTCCAAATTCAATTCCAAGTACCACCATAGGCCAGAGCTGAGCAGTGATCGGGTGGAATAGCAACAACAACAATATTAATATAAGTGTAGCTCTTAATAATTTTAAAACTATGCTTAAACTTAATCAATTAGGAGACCAGGGTGGTAGCACAGAGGGTTAAGCGCACCTGGCACAAAGCGCAAGGACCAGCGAAAGGATCCCTGTTGGAGACCCCGGATCCCCACCTACTGGGGAGTCCCTTCACAAGCAGTGAAGCAGGTCTGCAGGTGTCTATCTTTCTCTCCCCCTCTCTGTCTTCCCCTCCTCACTCCATTCCTCTCTGTTCTATTGAACAATGACAGCAATAACAACAATAATAACCGCAACAACGATAAAACAGCAAGGGCACAAAAGGGGAAAATAGCCTCCAGGAGCAATGGATTCATGGTGCAGGCATCGAGCCCTAGCAATAACTCTGGAGGCAAAAATAAAATAATAAAATAACCAATTAGAAATATGTAATCAGATGAACAAACATAACTCACATACCACCGACAGGGAGAATTAACTGAATGTGCTTTGGCATGTACTTTTGAACAAGATGGCTTCAAATTCATGGAGTAAACATTAACTGTAACCTGGTCACCGAACATAAAATTGGGGATGGGGGAAGCTTTTGAGCCAGTTACATCAGAATTCTTGAAAATAATCAAAGATATTACAGCAATAAATAAATGTTAAATCAATCTAAGGGAACTTCAAAAATGCTAGTATGATACGCAAAAATGTTATCCAAAAGCACCACCTAAACACATGTTAACTTTTCAACAATGAAGGATAGGAAAGCTTGTGAACTAGAGGTTCTGGGGTTGGTGCAGTAGCTAAAGCACTGGACTCTCAAGCAGGAGGTCCTGAGTTCAATCCCGGCTGCACATCTACCAAAGTGATGTCTGGTTCTTTCTTTCTTTCCTCTTATCTTTCCCATTAATAAATAAAATATTAAAAAAAGAATCAGAAAAAATGATTCTGTGAGAAAAAAAGAAAAAACATTGACTTCTAGTTATAACACCATAATAGCAATTAATGTTTAATTGTCAGAAACAAAGAAAAAATGCAAAGCTTCAAGAAATAAAATCTTAAACTCACGTCTTTGGTCTTATACTTTTCTGTTTCAGCAAGAACTATATATATATATATATATATATATATATATATATATATATGGTATATTTGTTTCTTTCTGTTGTTATTTTGATTTTATTATCAAATTAATTTTGATTTAGAAAATTATAGGGATATAATTTTGCACAGTTCCCACACCCAGAGTTCTGTATCCCCATTCCTTCTATAGAAAGCTGTGGTAGGGGAGTCGGGCTGTAGCGCAGCGGGTTAAGCACAGGTGGCGCAAAGCACAAGGACCAGCATATGGATCCCAGTTCGAACCCCGGCTCCCCACCTGCAGGGGAGTCGCTTCACAGGCGGTGAAGCAGGTCTGCAGGTGTCTATCTTTCTCTCCTCCTCTCTGTCTTCCCCTCCTCTCTCCATTTCTCTCTGTCCTATCCAACAATGACAACAACAATAATAACTACAACAATAAAACAACAAGGGCAACAAAAGGGAATAAATAAATAAAATAAATATTTTTTTTTAAAAAAAGAAAGTTGCGGTAGTTCTCTTAAAGTCATAGATATGGCTTGACTATTATTTCTACAACTATCTGTCTATATTTGTATATATTTGTTTTTTTTTTTCATGGTCCAGTCTTCTCTTCCTTTCCAAATCACACCTACACCTATTATTACTATTCGGTGTTCTTTCTTTATCCTCTTCTCTTCCCAGGTCCTGATGGAGTTGTATTTCAGAGCCCTTGGGTCATGTTACCAGATCATTTCTCCCCTGACGGAAGTATGACTGAAGTTCTTTCTGGGGTGCAGAAGGTGGGAGTTCTGGCTTCTGTAATTGCTTATCCTCTGGCCATGGGTATTAGCAGGTTGATCTATATCTCCAGCTGGTTTCTGTCTTCTCTAGTGGAATAGGGCTCTGGAGAGGTGAGGCTCTAAGACACATTGGTGAAGTCCCCTGCCCAGGGAAGCCAGGATGGTATCATAGCAACATGTGCAACTTGGCTGAGGCTGCAGTACTTTTGCAGATGTTTCACATATATTTGTTGAGTTTTGTTAAGTTCCATAGTTGTAGGTTTTTTTTTTTTGGGGGGGGGGGTGAGATTGGTTTTCTTTCTTATAACTCCATGGCCACACATCCTAGAAGTCCTTTATCCATAAGAAAACAGGAGAGAAGGGAGTCAGGTTAAGAGCATGTGGCAGGAGCACAGCAGGTTAAGAGCATGTGGCAGGAAGCGCAAGGACCAGCCTTAGGATCCCTGTTAGAGCTCCCTGCTCCCCACCTGCAGGGTAGTTGCTCCACAGGTTGTGAAGCAGGTCTGCAGCTGTCTATCTTTCTCTCCCCCTCTCTGTCTTTCCCTCCTGTCTCCATTTCTCTGTGTCCTAAAAAAGGACAAAAATAATTACTACAATAATCAAACTACAAGAGCAACAAAAGGGAATAAATAAATAAATAAATGAATATTTAAGAAAAAAAAAAAAAAGAAGAAGAGAGAAAGAGAGAGAGAGTGAAAGAACACCCAAGCATCACTCTAACAAATGCAATAATGCCAGGAATAAAACTAAGTACCTCATGCTTGAAATTCCACACACTGTCTTATGCACTGTGCCACCTCCAGGGCTGTATTATGTTTTATACTGAGTAAAAGGCATTACATATACGGTAATACAGATTCAATATTCTTCTTTGATTATTCTTCTAGTTTGCAGACCCATGTTTCTAGTGCTTTGGCAAACAATTCCATCTTTTTTTAAAATTAATTTATTGAATAGAGACAAAGAGAACCTAAGACGAAAGGAATAGAAAGAAAGAAAGAAAGAAAGAAGGAAAGAGGGAAAGAAAGAAAGAAAGAAAGAAAGAAAGAAAGAAAGAAAGAAAGAAAGAAAGAAAGCACACTTGGCACAAAGCACAAGGACCAGTGTAAGAATACTGGTTCGAGTCCCAGGATTCCCACCTGCAGGGGAGTTGCTTCAGAAGCGGTGAAGCAGGTCTGCAGGTGTCTATCTTTCTCTCCCCCTCTCTGTCTTCCCCTCTTCTATTCATTTCTCTCTGTTCTATCCAACAATGATGACATCAATAACAACAACAGCAATAAAACAAGGGCAATAAAAAATGGAATAAATATCAATAAAAAACTATCTGCACCACCACCTGCCCCCCCCCAGCAGTCACTCTTGCCTTTTGATGTGAAGAATATAAAAACACTGATATACAGAGATGTAGGAAAAACTGTGTTTATTGTAATATTATTTACAATGTCCAAGATATGGTGTGGGGAACATGTGTCCAAGGACAGATAAAAGAATCAAAATGAACATGTTTTTCAAAATGGAATAATACCCAGCTATAAGAAAGGATAAGATATACATATATAAAAGGGCTATCATCTAGTAAGACAGTAAAAAGGAAAAACAGAATTAAAACAATTAATCTCACTTGTATGTGGCAGGTGTGTATGCAAAGGCTTATGGAAAACAAAATCCAAGACTCTGACATAGAACTGAGGTTTCCAACATGAGAGGTAGAGGGGCTCAAAGGACAGGACTGAGGGTGTTTGACTCTTTGGTAAGGAATATGGTGTGACAACATACAATTTGAAAAAAAAAAGTTAAGGTTGGTTATGTAAAATACATATAATCTTGTAAACCAATATCAACAAAATCAAATAAACGTATCATGTAGTTACTGTGAAAAATAGTTTGGTGGTTCCTCAACCTTGCTGTATGAGTTAGCAGTTCTTCAAAAAAACAAACTATATCATGGAGAAAAATTGAAATCAGGGGATTCAGCTATAAACACTTGCAATATTATTTACTAAAATTGAAGGAAACAAAACAAACCATCAGCCAATGTCTTGATGATCAACATGGTATACACATGTAACATGCTATCATAAATCCATGAAAAAGAATGATTCGCCCTGGGGAAAATTGGTCATTTGGATAATTGCCATATATGCAAGTAAGGTTCAAGCAAAGCTTCCACATCTTGGATGAAGCTTGAAGGAATCATGTTAAGTGAAATAAGCCAGAAAAAAAGAAGGATGGCAATGAGATGATCTCACACTCATGGACAAACATTGAGAACTAAAAACAGAAAAGGGAAATATGAAGTAGAATTTGGACTGGGTTTGGTGTATTTCATTAACATAAAGGACTTGGGTTGGGCGGTGCTTTCAGATCCTGATGCATGACGGTGAAGGAGGACCTAGGCTAGTGGTAACAGTGTTTTGCAGAAAACTGAGAAATTTTACACAAGTATCAACAACTGTACTTACTGTAAACTATTGATCCCCCTAATTAAAAAGAGAAAGTTATATACTACATGAAAAAAACCATAAACAAAAAGTTAGGCATCAAATGACTTAACATATATGAAATGTCCAGTATAAGAGAATCCATAAATACAGAAGGTAGATTGGAGAATAATAGTGATGAAATAAAGAGAACTGAGAAATACTTGTGTAGTCTGAAAAACTTTTTTTTTTTTTTTTAGTTATAACAAATGTCCAGTCCTGGTACATAGCAACGTAAAAGGATTTGAGCTGGTGGTAAGAATGTTTTTCAAACACCTGTCATGGTGAGATGGGAAATGGTAGTAATGGTCTAATGGCTATACTTTTAACAATTAGTCTCCCAATAAAAATTAAATTAAATAAAAAGAAAATATAAAAATAATTGGTTAGTGTATAATTAATTGTAAAAGCCCAGAAAAATAAATTTTCTAAAAGTTTTTCTTATTTTCTATCATCATTCCAAAGTGGTCATAGGACTTTACACTTAGTGGAAGTGGTCAAAGACCATACAGTGTCACTAATTTGAGTTGTGCAGGGTAAAAAATTGAACTAAGTTAAACAAAAACAGTTTTAGACTACAAAATGTTGGTAAAATACCTCAAATTTTCTTTTGAGTCTTGACATGTTATTCTTAAAGACAGATCCAGGCTATAAATATATGTTACTCAAGTAAATTGATGATAGATAAATAAATAAATACTTCTTTACGATTTTTTCAGAGAATGCAATGTTCTGATATGTTATGATATGTTATGAAGTGTTAATATCAATGGTGATGATATAATTGTAAGTGCTCTGTAAGGATCACAAAATTCACATGAAACTTGATCTTATTTATATGTTCTACAAATTATAGTCTCCTTAAAATTTTTTTAGGGTTATTTCTTTGTCAAATTTGTTGCGGACATTGAAACTTGATCTTTTTGATATGTTCTCCAAATTACAGTCTCCTTAAAATTTTTTTGGGTTATCTCTTTGTCACATTTGTTGTGGACATCAAAACTCACACAGGGCAATTTTAAATGTCACCAGTAGGTGCCATCTTCGCACAGAAAATAAAGAAACACAATTCCCTTTATAGTTTAAAGTCATCAAAACAGTAAGTATATGACTAGATCTATAAATCAAATATTATAGAAGATGGTGACAACAGGCAGATATGGATGACTATAGAATCAGATGACTGCATAAACTGTCACACAGAAAATGCATATGTAACACACACAAGTATATTCTACATTCCTAGAATAAGTTTGATCCGTGCTTTTACATCTTGCTGCTAATATAAGTAAGTAACTGCTTAGAAATACAAAGTAACAGAAAGTAACCTAGACATTTATAAAGATGTTGAAAAATGAATAATATTATATCCACCACTACTTTCTCTTCCATAACTAAATAAACACAGAAAACCCTCAAGACATTTTTCTTGTTGTTTCTTTTGACTGAAAATATTTTCCTTCCAATGTATTCATGTAGCCACATCCTTGTTTGGGTTTTTTGTTTGTTTGTTTGTTTTTGTTTTTACCACAACACTAGCTCTGGCTTATGGTGGTAGGGGGGATTGAACCTGGGACGTTGGACCCTCAGGCAAAGAATCTGTTTGCATAGCCATTGTACTATCTACTTCCACTTACACCCTTCTTTGGGATTTTGTTTAAATATGAGCCCACCAAACAGCATAACTATGGAAAATATTTTCTTGCCTTGGCTCAGAGGTCTGAGGTTCAATATCCAGTTCCATCATGAACTAGAGTACTAATGAGTGTTCTGGTCCCCCCCCCTGTATACCTTTCTATATCACTCTCATGAAAATAAAATATGATATGAGCATATCAAAGATGTATTTCTTTACCATCAAAATGAAAAACACAATCTACTCCATGATATTTTTTTCTTCCAAATTTAATTTTCCTTGGTTGCTTATTACAATATGATATACTATGCAAATTGTGTATATATATACAGTTTATATACAATGTACATATATCATATATATGATACACTATATGTGTCATATTTATGTATACACTATGTATTTGTATATATATGATACACTATATACACTGTACAAACAAATATATATATATACATATATATATATACACACACACACACATAAAAATTTGTATATATACAAAATTTTGAGCAGGGGGAGATAACATAATGGTTATGTAAAGGCACTTTCATGCCTGATGCTCCAAAGTCCCAGGTTCAATCCCCTGCACCGCCAAAAGCCAGGGCTAAGCAGTGCCAGTGCTCTAGTAAAAACAAAAAACAAAACAAAAAAGAACACTGTTTCTTTCCCACCAGAGTTATCTTTGAAGCTCAATGTCTGCACCACAAATCCATCAATCCTGGTTCCTACACCACATTTTCTTATTGTATACAGGATGGAAGAGAGAGAGAAAGAGAGAGAGAGAGAGAGAGAGAGAGAGGGAGAACCAAGGCACTATTCCTCTTCTGGTGAGTAGTCTCCCCTGCAGGTGGGAAGTGGAGTCTCAAAACAGAGTACTTTGGCATGGTAGTGAAGGAATACCCAAAATCCTGAGCATTCCGTCATGGGTAGGGACCAGGAGCTTGAGCCCTAGTCTTTGGTCTTCCTGCATGGTAATGTGTGACTTTTCCAGATACACTACCTACCACCTGGCCCGAAATAAATTTAGTTTTGTTAAAAGATTATTTATTTATTAGAGGCTGGGAGGTGGTGCAGCTGATTGAGTGGACACATTATCATGCCCAAGGACCTAGATTCAAGCCCCCACTCCACACTTGTAGGGAGGACAATTCATAACTGCAGAGCTGCAGTTGTCTGTCTTTCTCCCTTTCTTTATTCCCCCCCCCCCCTCTAATTTTTCTGTATTATCAAGTAAAACAGAAAGAAAAAGAAAAAACTAGTTACCAGGAGCAGTGGACTCACAGTGTCAGCACCAAGCACTTGCGATGACCCTAAGGGGAGGGGGAAATTATTTTATGACAGAGAGACTGAGATTAGAGCTCAAGTCACACATCTCTGCAAGGATCAAACCCATGACCTCAGGCTTGAAATCATGTGCTCTACCCACTGAACTACCTATCTGGACTCTGTATTTATTTATTATACATCTTATTCTAATGGTTACCTTTTGAAATTCAGATTTTTTTTAATCTTAGGAGACAAGGTGGTAGCACACCTAGTAAAGTGTAAAAGTTACCATGTGCAAAGACCAAGGTTCAAACCCTTAGTACACACCAGCAAAGGGAAAGCTTTCACAATTAGTGGAATAGTGATGCAGGTGTTTCTCTATCTCCTCTGCCACTCTCAATTTCTGTCTCTCTGTTTTATCAAAAAAAAAAAAAAAGAATGGAAAGTAAGTACATAAACAACATTCCCACCACCAAAAGACTGTTCTCCATCCCCACCACCCCATGAAGCTGAACATTCACCCTCACCCTCCACCCAGGGTACACTCCTATCAATTTGCAGTCATATAAATCACTATTTAATTAATATGAGAGGAGAAAAATTGATTGAATATCTAACCTTCTAAAGCACAGACTGAGCCTTTTTAATACATAGGCTGAGTCTTTGATGTGTTGACTCTCTTAAAAGCTTAGTCCAGGGAGAACAAAAGCAACTGGTGGCATAGCTATATGCAAACAATGTCAAAGGACTTGAAATACGGTGAGGGTGTCTATGACACATCAAATCCTAACAAAGGAATTCTTCAAAGTTAACCCAATTGCCAAACAATGTGATTATTGCAATAACTAGCTATTGTCTTCTAAAACCCTAAGACAACAGGAATCTCTCTGTTGTCCTCCTGAAAGGAGGATGGACAACATACTCTATGATACTCCTGAGGAAGATAGGTAGATACTGGGGCAGCATGGAATGTTCCTACTCATGACCATAGAATGTGAGCTCAGATCGAAAGGGATGTAGAGGTCACGCAGGCTCCTAAGCTAATTATGGGCCTCAGATCACATCAAATTGACGGAGTTTACAGTAATATTTATACTCTTTTTTTTGTATTAGGGAGCTACTCTCTTCCCTGATCCAGCATTCTGGTCCTTTTCCCAGCCATGACATCATCTCCCCAGACAATAATTTAGATTCATCAGATTTCAGGCTCAAGCAAAAAAAAAAATAGCATAGCTACAGGCCCTTTGAAATAAAACTAAAATATGCCTACTAGCTATATACAAAATGGAGAATGCCCCAATGCTTCACCTGCACTATTCCAGCCTTTAGGTCCATGATTATTCAACAATTTGTTTGGCTTTGTATGTTAACTCTCTTTTCAGCCACCAGGTTCCAGATGCTAGCAGGATGCCACCAGATTTCCCTGGACAGACAACACCACCAATATGCCTTGGAGCTCAGCTTCCCCAGAGCCCTTCCCCACTAGAGAAAGAGAAAGACAGGCTGGGAGTATGGATTGATCTGTCCATGCCCATGCTCAGCGAGGAAGCAGTTACAGAAGCCAGAACTTCAACCTTCTTCAGCCCACAATAATCTTGGATCCATACTCCCAGAGGGTTAAAGAGTAGGAAAGCTATCAGGGGAGAGGTTGGTATATGGTAGTCTGGTGGTGGGAATTGTGTGAAGCTGTACCCCTCTTATCCTATGGTTTTGTCAATGTTTCCTTTTTATAAATATATTTTAAAAATGGAGAAAAAATAAAAATAATACTTCCAGCCAGTAATGCATGATTTATCATGCAGGCACTGAACAACAGTGGTAACCCCAGTGGTAAAATAAATAATAAATAAATAATATCCTATCAATGGTTGTACTTTCATATCTTAAGCAATGTTTTCCACATAATGCATGTTTAAAGAAATAAGTGTGTTTTGAAAAACTTCGAGACATACAATTAATTTTCCCCCTCTCGTATTAATTAACTAGTGATTTATATGACTACATTTTACTAGGAGTGTACATAAACACCATTCCCACCACCAGACTCTCTGAAAAGCCTAGACCAAGTAGATCAGAAGCAACCAATAGAATAGCTATATACAAGATTCTGGGTACTGTACAACAAACCATAACAAAAGGACTTTTCAAAGTTAACCCAATTACCAAATAATGTGATTATAACATTAACTATCAATTGTCTTTTTGAACCCTAAGACAGCAGGAACCTCACATCTCCACTATAGAGCCTCTACTTCCACCAGTCCTGGAACCATTGGATAGGGCTCACTTTCCCGTATGCCTCTCCTAATCCATATCAAATAATATTGCATCTGCTGATCACAACCTAACCAACACAACGATTGCCACCTCAACATGCTTCACTTCAGACTGTGTCCAGAGACTTCACGTGTGGAATGAGAACCCTTCAACTCCATTACTTGGGTGAGACCTTTCCTTTCAGAGTATACTCTAATTACATCTCAGGTGGTTCACTTTCTAACAAAGTCCCAAAACTTACATATACACCAGTTTCTGTGAGAGAGAGCATATCTTCACACGTATCCGTAAACTACTGCAAAATATATGCCTGAAAGCAGAAGTGCACTAGAGTTTGCAGTGAGTACCACCCTAACACTTCGTCTCCTGTATTCCAAGCTTTGGGTCCATGATTCTTCAACAATTTGTTTGGCTTTGTATGTTAACTCTTTTCAACCACCAGGTTCCAGATGCCATAAGGATGCTGGTCAGGCTTCCTTGGACTGAAGACCCCACCAATATGTCCTGGAGCTCAGCTTCCCCAGAGACCCACCCTACTAGGGAAAGAGAGAGGCAGACTGGGAGTATGGACCGACCAGTCAACGCCCATGTTCAGCAGAGAAGCAATTACAGAAGCCAGACCTTCTACCTTCTGCAACCCACAATGACCCTGGGTCCATGCTCCCAGAGGGATAGAGAATGGGAAAGCTATCAGGGGAGGGGGTGGGAAATGGAGATTGGAAATGGAGATTGGGAGGGGGTGGGAAATGGAATTGTGTGGAATTGTACCCCTCCTACCCTATGGTTTTGTTAATTAATCCTTTCTTAAATAAAAAAATTAAATTAAATTAAAAAATAAAAAAGAAATAAGTGTGACTTCCTAATGCTAAATTAAAAATAATAATGCTACAGGCTTGGGGGTGGAAGTAGAACAGTGGGCTAAGTGCACATGACACTGAGTGCAAGGACTGGCACAGGGATTTCAGTTCGAGCCCCCAGTTTCCCACTGCAGGTGGGTTGCTTTGTAAGCCATGAAGCAAGTCTGCAGGTGTCTCTCTCTCCCTCTTCTCTCTATCTTTCCTTCTTTTCTCGATTTCTCTCTGTCTTATCCAACAATGACAGCAATAATAATAACAACAACGATAAACAATAAGGGTAATAAAAATAAAACAAATAATGTTACAGGCTTAACCAATTATAAGGATAAATATATGTCTGGAAAACGGTCAGCTAATATAATTAGGGCAAATAAAAACAGCATAAAGGGGACTAGGCAGTAGTGCAGCAGGTTAAGCGCACATGGTACAAAGTGCAAGGACTGGCATAAGAATCTCAGCTCCCCACCTGCAGGGGCGTCAATTTGTAAGTGGTGAAGCAGGTCTGTAGGTGTCTTTCTCTCCTCCTCTCTGTTGTCTCCTCCTCTCTCGATTTCTTTCTATCCTATCCAACAACAACAGCTATAACAACAATAGCAACCACAACAAGGGCAACAACAACAGCAAATGGGAAAAATAGCCTCCAGGAGCAGTGGATTATTAGCACTGAGCCCCAGCAATAACCCGGAAAGAAAAGAAAAAAAACACTTTTTTTTTTTTTTGCTATGGTCTCTGCCAGATTTTCATCACTAGGGCTATTTTCAGACAGAAATGGAGAAACACAGATACAGAAGGCCAGAGAATCCAAGATAACACAGTACTTAATCTCCATTCGTGGGGATATATAGCAAAACCAGTCTCCTGTGATGGGAATTGGGGTTGGGGTAGGGGGTGGGGCAATAGCATAATAGTTCTTCTTCTAGCATTTGCCCTTCTTCCATAGCCAGTCAACAGCGTCAGGTTGAGCTGCTTGTTGCTGGCTTTGAAAGTGACTGGGATCCATGTGGATTTAGTTGGCTAGGAAGGATCGTCAGTTTCCCCAATGAATGGGTACTCACGGGATGCACCACGGGAAGGTCAATCCAATGCACCCAAAGCATAATGGTTATACAAAGAGACTCTCATGCCTGAGGTTCTGAAGTCCTAGGTTTCAATCCTCACAGCAACATAAGCCAAAACTGATAAGTGCTAAGTCCTTTGGCTAAAAAAATAGTAATATATAAAAATAATAGTAATATATAAAATAAAATCTGTCTCCTAGATACTGCATACCTGTTTTGCCATGTTTGAATCTAGCCTAGTTTCCAGAGTTGTCATTGGGATTCAGTGACTGTACAATGACTCCATCACTCCCAAGGGCTATTATTTATTTTATTTGATAGGAGAGAGACAATTAAAGAGAAGGGAAGAGTGAGAAAGAGAGACGCCTGTGGTAATATTTTGCCTCCTGTGACGCTTTCCCATGTAGATAAGGAATGGAGCTTTGAACTCCACTTCTTGTTCATGGTAACCTGTATGCTCAGCGAGATGAACCAGCATGCATCCCTTAAATTAATTTTTTATAATGAATTTTTGAGCTAGACAAAAGTTCATCAACTCCGGAATACCAACCTTTCCTTAAAACATGCATCATTTGTTCTTTCAATTGATGTACTTGCTTTATGAATTAGATACTAGTGGTCTGCAAAGTTTTAAGATTTTACGGGTATATATTCATATCCACCCCCAAAGTCCTGCGCTCTCCTGCTCACTCTGATAATCACCATGGTTCTCATAAAGCATAAAGGATAGTTTGGCAAGTATATCTGTTTAAATTTGCTTGGGGAAATGTTCATTTTAAAGACAGTGTCACAAGTTTACAATTTCAAGTCTCCCCACACTAGGTGTCATCACAGCACGTTCTCCACCAAGTGATCTTGCTCTGCCATAGAACCCTAGGCCCACACAACTCTTTCATTCTTCTTCTGCCTCTATCTTCCATAGCCCTTGTATCTGTTGTAATAGTTCATTTATACTTATAGTTTCCCTGTGTATTTTCTCTCTGTTTCTTAAATTCAATGTGTGATTGAGATCATCTAGCATTTGGTTTTTCTCCTTCCAGGCTACATACTGAAAAGGATTCCTTTGAGTCCTTTCATCATCTTTAAACTATTCACACACAAATCTCAAATCTAGTCAAGGAAGTCATTTCATTAATTTTTTTGGTTTTCAGAAGATGTGAAGAAAAAGAATCTCAGTTGAATTTTCTGGGTTATTGCTCCCAAGTAGTAACAGGATTTGAGAATTTGGGAAGTATGAGATGAATTACTTACACTTGCCCAGAGAAACAGAACAGTTATTTTTTTTGAAAATTATATAACATATTTACTTATGGTAATCTGACCCTGTGCATCCAAGTAAACTAAAAGTATGTAAAGCAGGAAAGTCCTACAGTGAAGAACACCTCACATGTCTTCTGTTAACAAATTTTTATATTTGTGGGTAAATGGGGACAGAAATCTTCTCACCTTGAGAACCTATCAAATATTTATAATTTAAATCCGTAATGACAAACTATAGACAATGCAAAATATTACTTAGGAGAGTAAGCACTGTCACCTGAATCTTGAATATCAAAGACATAACTCTCAGTTATTAAGTGTTCTCAAGATAACATTCTATGTAAGGAAAAGATTTTGAAAGTAAAAATAAAATCAACATATTTCCATAGTGTGTCCAGTATGAGGTTCTCCTTAAGCCTTACGGATTCTTCAATTTAATAAAATTCTTAGTTTAGAATATTATTTATATTAACTATGCATTTATGTGATTATCATCAATGACATATTAGAGCTTTATTATTGAAATGTACTACTTTATTACATTTTTATTGCAACAATGTTGACTTTGATATCATTTTCTCTTCCTTTGGAAAGAGGCTAGGGAGGTGCCTTAGAGTGGAGAGGGTAAGCTTTTTGTGTGGTGTGTGCAGACCTGTATTTGACTCCTGGGGGTGAGTAATCTCCAGTGGTGTTCTGCATATGCTCTTTCCATTTCTCTCTAAAAATAAATGTCTTAAATAATTTTAAAAATCAGCCTTGGGGGGGTAGAATTTCAACTATCACAAATAGACTGATGTAAGCATTTACATAGTTTTACTGAGAGATATTATTTTTTCAGTCAAGCAAAAAAAATTTAAAAGCTCTGAATGTCATATTTACATATATCCTTGAAAATTTGTATTAGCAAACAAAGAGGGGAATCAATGTTTACATTAAAAGGTCTGCCTGCTCCACACAAAGATTAAATATGTCCACCAAAATTTATGTATTATATACTGGTTTATGTATAATAAAATTTATATCACAGTTTAATCAATATATTACCTAATATGTTTTTTCAAGAATGAGTCACATTCTCTTTTGAGAATAACTTCATTGTGGTCTCAAAAATATATCCCAAAAAATGAAACCAAAATCAGATAACTTTTCAATACTCAGACACTGAAATCATACCTGTTGATTACTGGCATTAAAATGTCTGCTCTTCCAGAAGCTTTTAAACAATGATTCTTCAGCTTAACATTTGTGTCATCTCAAACTATTTCACCACGAAAGTCCCAACAACATGTACAGCTTTGATTCAAAAGGAATTTTCTGTTTGTATTTTCTCTGTGTAATTTTGTTTTTATGACTACTTTATTGTCAATTTTAGTGACTCTGCATTGTCATAATATAATGAAAATTTTACTTGAAGATTTGGATGCTCCCAAATATCTTCTCATTCTACTGTTTCACCTTTTGAAATTGATCTCATCCGTTATAATATCATTAATGCCAAATTCATCATTTCAAGCCAGTGGCTTGACATTTACAAACAACTTGACTTATAATAACATTGTAAAATAATGCAGTATTTAAAAGGAGGAAATCTGGAATCAAACACATTTGTTCTGGCCCAGTTATGTAGTTTCTCTGAGAAATGATTTCCTCTATTTTGCATATGTGTATTTGCGATAGTTCTGTCTCCTGGATTTATGTTGGATTAAATTACATAGTAAAAGCTAAAGAGCTTGGAGGAATGCTTTAATATGAAAAAGTTAAAATAAACTAAGTATTTTTATCATTTACTATAAATAGAAATAAATCATACATTTTATGTAAGAGAAATGACTCCAAAAGTATCTTTGGCTTTCAGCATAATTCAGAGCTAAAAATATCACCTGAACAATAAAGCTCAACCCTAGACACATTTATACTCAAACATAAAAATAATAATTTTTTTTCCTAAAACATTAAAACATTCTATATTTATTTTTGAATGCTTCTTAATGAGCTTTCATTTTGAGAGTCCTGAAAATGAATCTTTAAAGTACTTAGGCTCGTCTGATTCCTAACCTGATATGAATGCTTAAATTTGATAGTCTCTTGAAGTTACGAGGCCAATATATTTAAAAGAAAAGTCTAGGGGCATAAGAAATATCTTACTTGTGGCTGGACAATAGCACATCCTATTGGGGAGAGGAGAGGAGAGAAGAGAATGCAATAGCTTACCATAGTAGATACCTAAATTTGCATACCTGAGGCTTCATAGGTTTCAAGATCAATTCCTACCAACACCATATGGAAGAGTTTAATCATGGACTGTTCTCTTATCTCTCACTTTCATGAAATTTTGATAATTTATTAGTTTTTAAAAAGCAAAAAGAGGGAGTCAGGCTGTAGAGCAGAGGGTTAAGCACAGGTGGCACAAAGCACAAGGACTGGCATAAGGATCCCGGTTTGAGCCCCGGCTCCCCACCTGCAAGGGAGTCGCTTCACAGGCGGTGAAACAGGTCTGCAGGTGTCTCTTTCTCTCCTCCTCTCTGTCTTCCCCTCCGCTCTCCGTTTCTCTCTGTCCTATCCAACAACGACAACAACAATAATAACTACAACAATAAAGCAACAAGGGCAACAAAGGGAATAAATAAATTAAATAAATATTTAAAAAAAAAGCAAAAAGAAAGTTTTATATAACTCAACATCTCAATAGCTGAAGCTTGTATTAAAATGTATTTTTTCTTTTTATTCCCACTATAGTGTTATCCCTGGAGCTTGATGCCTTCGGAACTGCATTGCTCCTGGTGACTATTATTTTTGATAATGGGTGAAAGGTAAGAGAGGTAGAGAATAGGAGGAAGAGGGAGAATAGGGGTAAGTGCAGGAGGAAGAGGAGGAGGAGAAGGAGGAGGAGAAGGTGGAAAAGAGAGAAGGAGGAGGAGAGAGAAGAAAGATCTGCAACAATGCTCCACTGTTCATGTGTTCCCCAACAAAATTTCATAGAAAGTTAAAGTCCAATCACAAAGAAGATAATCAATCAATCAGTAAATTAGATGGCATCAAAGGTTTGGTGTGTTTTCAGAAAACTGAGAAATTTTATACATGTATCAGCAGCTCTATTTACTGTAAGCCATGTATCCACCAATATAAAATGGGTATATATAGAGAAGAGAAGATAATAAAAGAAAGTGAAATTCCAGTGCCAGGGTATGGAACATCCAATAAAGCTTACATGTGACAATGTACCAGAACCCCTATTTAAGGCCCTGGTCCCCACCCTGAAACAGTGCTTCAGGTATCTCTATCTACCTTTTATTTTTCAATTTATCTCAGCCTCAATCCAAAATTAACGAATAAGTAAACAAGAAGAGAGTCAATGCCCATTAAAATATTTTAACCACTGATTGATCTTCTGTAATAACAGATGATCATCATACTACAACCTCTATTAGGATGTGTCCATTTATGTGTTTTCAGATCAATTTACTAGTAGATTACTAAATCAAATAGCCACTAAGAGCTCTAAGTCAAAATAGAAAAAACATCTTTGTTTAATTAGTTTAAAAACTACTTATCCCTTTTTCTATACTAAGTACTACCCTGCAATGCTACTTAGTTTGAAGCACAATTATTATTTACTTAGTTCTATAAACTGAATCTATGCTGAGCATTGGTTAAACCCTTCTTGAAAGCTGAAATGAGATATGTACTAAGAATTTGCTAAAGCCTCCTTAAATAAAATACAAACATGGTTTTTCATTAAGAACATTTGTGATCTGGTAATGTTTTGCCATGCTTTCACTTTTTTTCTTCTAAGAAAAAATAGGTTATAACTCTAGAGACTGTAGTTTTAGACTAGCTAAATGTGCCTCTAGATACCCAAGCTAATATTAAATTCTAAAAGTTTGGAGACATTAAACCTGCTTTGCAAATCAATGTATTTACCTTTCCCAATTCACCAACACTTGTTTGTAATAACAATATAACTTCTCTCTAAATGAGAAGGCTCTCTGGGTCTATGGATGATATGAATATACACAGTGTTATTAAGTTAATTGCATTTGAAATAGCTAATATTTTTTCTATATTTGCTAAAATAATTGTTTGCCCTTCGTATATCTGGCATAATTTCTGCTCATTCCAATAATTCCTTTAAGTTTTTAAATAATATTCTCTTGCTTTTGGGGTAGAGGAATCATGGATATAATATTCCATGTAGCAAAATGTTAATTTTGTTGTAGCTACAAGCAGGATAATTTTGATTGTGAAAAGAGCAAGTAAACTAGATTTGGCAGAAATTAGAGTAGTCCCGATTCAGCAGTAACCTTACACAAAATCTAGATTACGTGGTAATCAAATCAGACAAACTAGGTTTGGGCATAATTAGATCAGCATAATTAAATTCTCCATCTCTTAGGGAACATCAAAATGCACATACGTAGAATTCACTATTTTTCCCTTTGTCTCAGGTTATAGCAATGAAAATCTAAACCCAGGAAGAATTCAGAAGGGTCTGCCACTTAACGACAGGGGTTCTTATCCAAAGATAGTTCTCAAAATTAACTTTGCTAAAAAAAAAAACTCATTGTAGCAATAAATAAATAAAGCTGTAAAAGTCCCATGTTTCAATCATGATATTACAAATGAAAGTCTAATATGTGAAGAGACTGTATCATGGGACAAAGTTTCTGTAAGCAAACCCAGAAACCACAACTATTTATCTGATATCAGCTTATCATTAGAGGATGTTATGATTTATCCAAGCAACTGAACTTTTTTTTTTTTTTTGCCTCCAGGGTTATTGCTGGGGCTCAGTGCCTGCACCATGAATTCACTGCTCCTGGAGGCCATTTTTTCCCTTTTGTTGCCCTTGTGGTTATTATTGTTGTTGTTGATGTCGTTCATTGTTGGATAGGACAGAGAGAAATGGAGAGAGGAGGGGAAGACAGAGAGGGGGAGAGAAAGATAGACACCTGCAGACCTGCTTCACCGCCTCTGAAGCAACTCCCCTGCAGGTGGGGAGACAGGGGCTGAACCTGGATCTTTACTCAGGTCCTTGATTTTTGATCTTTGCGCCACATGGCTTAACCCACAGCTACCTCCAGACCCCTGCAACTGAACATTTTGAACGTATGAACTTCAAAGCTCAAAATATTAGCAGTAGTGGGGAGAGGGTGGGCCCACCTACATTCAAAGCATAGAAAGAACCTCTACATCACTACAGCATGAATTACAGACAAAATTGGTAAATTGCTTTAAAAGTGTTAAATAAAATGAATGCTTTTAAAGTGAATGTTATTTTTGTCTTAAAATATTATCTCACCTTGGCGCCGGGTGGTGGCGCACCTGGTTGAGTGCACATGTTACAATGCCCAAGGACCTGGGTTCAAGCCTCCAGTCCCCACCTGCAGAGGGAAATCTTCAGAAGTGGTGAAGCAGTGCTGCAGGTGTCTCTCTGTCTCTCACCCTCTCCATCCCTCCCTTACCTCTCGATTTCTGGCTATATCTATCCAATCAATAAATAAAAGATAATAAAATATATATATTATCTCACCTCATCCTTATCTCCAGAATCAGTATCAAAATACCTTAATCACCATGAAATAAAATAGCTGAACTTCCAAAAAAAGTTACAAGGTATAATTTCATAACCATACATGTTCATGTGTGTCACCACACCCTCTGCCACCAAGGTCTGTGCTTCACTTCTCCATAGACTTGTGAGTACTAAGACCAAAACATAGTTGAGCTAACACTGTTGATGCAAATGTATTTGTTTTAGTTTTCTGTATTCCAAATTTGAACAATAACATCCTATAGCTGTCTTTTCCAAGTTTAGTTATTTCACTTTGCATAGTCACTACCAGTTCAATCTATTTTGTCCCTAAAAGAGTCACCATCATCTTTTTATTTATTTTTTATTTTATTATTTATTTATTTATTTTTATTTAAGAAAGGATTAATTAACAAAACCATAGGGTAGGAGGGGTACAACTCCACACAATTCCCACCACCCAATCTCCATATCCCATCTCCTCCCCTGATAGCTTTCCCATTCTCCATCCCTCTGGGAGCATGGACCCAGGGTCATTGTGGGTTGCAGAAGGTAGCAGGTCTGGCTTCTGTAATTGCTTCCCCACTGAACATGGGCGTTGACTGGTAGGTCCATACTCCCAGTCTGCCTCTCTCTTTCCCTAGTAAGGTGGGTCTCTGGGGAAGCGGAGCTCCAGGACACATTGGTGGGGTCTTCAATCCAGGGAAGCCTGGCCAGCATCCTGATGGCATCTGGAACTTGGTGACTAAAAAGAGAGTTAACATATGAAGCCAAACAAATTGTTGAGCAATCATGGACCCAAAGCTTGGAATAGTGGAGAGGAAGTGTTAGGGAGGTATTCACTGCAAACTCTAGTGTACTTCTGCTTTCAGGTATATATTTTGCAGTAGTTTATAGATACGTGTGATACAAACTGAATCTTTTTAATATATAGGCTGTGTATTTGATATGCAGACTCTCTCAAAAGCCTAGACCAAGTAGATCAGAAGCATCCAATAACACAGCTATATACAAGATACTGGGTACTGTACAGCAAACCCTAACAAAAGGACTTTTCAGAGTTAACCCAATTACCAAATAATGTGATGATAACATTAACTATCGATTGTCTTTTGGAACCCTAAGACAGCAGGAACCTCACATCTCCAAAATAGAGCCTCTACTTCCCCCAGTCCTGGAACCATTGGATAGGGCTCACTTTCCCGTATGCCTCTCCCAATCCATATCAAATAATACTGCATCCGCCGATCACAACCTAACCAACGCAACGATTGCCACCTCAACATGCTTCACTTCAGACTGTGTCCAGAGACTTCACGTGTGGAATGACAACCCTTCAGCTTCATTACTCAGGTGAGACCTTTCCTTTCATAGTATACTCTAATTCCATCTCAGGTGGTTCACTTTCTAACAAAGTCCCCAAACCTAGATATACACCAGTTTCTGTGAGAGAGACAATCATCTTTATTATTATTATTATTATTATTTCAAAATGTGTTCCATTGAACAAATCTCCCATCCCTTGTTTGTTCAGCCATCTGCATTTTGGGCATTAGGTAGCTTTCAAATGTTGGCTATTGTAGATAGTTCGGCTCTGAATATAGGGATGTGTATGTCCTTTCAAATTAGAACTTTCCTATCTTCTGAATGTATGATTAGGTGGTGTTGCTGATTCATCAGGTATTTCTAAAAAGTGTCTCTTAAAAGCTAGGAGTCGGTATACCCTGTAAAGCACATACATAGTAATGTGTAAGGATATGGGTTCAAACTTCAGGTCCTCTTTCTCCACCCTCCTCTCCTCTATTCTTCTCTTTTCCTTTTCCCTCTATACTTCTGTCTGCCTCTATAAGAAAGAAAAAGAAAAAGGGAAATAATGACCTTCTTGAGTAGTGTAATTGTTGTGCAGCCAGAGTCTGAAATGAAATTACTTAGAAATCACATGTAAATGCTTAGGAAATGGTTTTTTAAAATACTATTTAGCAGAAGTAAGAAAAAAAACACATATACTTGTGTTGTATTAATTTGTATGATTTCTGTGTATATTTATGCATACATACCTAACAAAGAAACATACAGTTTTCATAAGCTTATATAATTAAAATTTAAAAATGCTTATCTGGATGGGTCAGGTGGTTGTGCACCCGGTTAAGCACACATAATGTGAAGCGCAGGGACCCTTTCAAGGATCCTGGTTTGAGTCTTTGGGCTCCCCACCTTCAGTGTGTGTGTTGTGGGTGGGGGAAGGGTCTCTTCAAAAGTGGTGAAGCAGGTCTGCAGGTGTCTTTCTCTCCCCCTCTCTGTCTTCCCTTCCTCTCTCAATTTCTCTCTGTCCTATCCAACAACAATGACAGCAACAGTGGGAAAATAATGGCCACCAGGAGCAGTGGATTCATAATGGAGGCAAAAAAATTATCTGGGCCATTCATAACACACCTGATATAGTACACACTTCACCAGATGTAAGAATCTGCATTTAAGACCCCAGTCCTCACCAATACATGGGAAGCTTAATGAACAGTGAAGCAGTTCTTCATTTGTCTTTCCTTTTCTTTCTTTCTTTCTTTCTTTCTTTCTTTCTTTCTTTCTTTCTTTCTTTCTTTCTTTCTCTCTCTCATGCTCTCCCTCCCACTCTCTACCCCCTCTCCTCTTTTGTTTCTCTTTGTCCCTATCAGTAAATACATTTAACTAAAATGTATACCATATGCATCTTGTTCAGGAGTTTCATTAAAATTAATTCTATGAAAACATAACAGATAATTCAACTACCTAATTTTTAACACATGTAAAAATGAAAGTCACATATTTTCTCCCAAACAAGTAGGACAATTATTAAGACACCACACCAATTTCCTCAAGCAAGAATTGGAAATTAAGTCACTTGGAATGGAAAAAAAAAAAAAAAAGCCTGTCAACTGCTTGTTGATACTATCAGTCTTTATCTTTGGTCATGACTTAGGAACTTTTTTTTCTATCACTATCAATATTTTATGGTCATGTCCTTTAAAGCTAATGATATATATATGTATATATATGTCATCACCATTATGAATATCTATAATATTGAGGAGTGAGTCATAACATCTCAGTCTTTGAACAAGTTTTACTTGGATTTGACATATATTTGAGAATTATAAATAAATAAATATATAGCAATGAGAATTAACTTTGTCCCAATTTGCATCAAGTCACACTAACAAAATTACATATTTTTTTGTCAGTTGCTTTAGAAAAAAACAGTGGATGTTATTATATTGTATTTAAAAAAAGGTGAGGTATCCTAAAATGTAACAATCATAGCCTTATTTTTATTTAAATATCTAATTATGTGTATATATTAAAATTTATGGGTCTTGTGCTTAAAAATTGCAGTACTCAGGGAAGCAATTATAGCAGCCAGTCCCTCTACCTTCTGTACCCCATAATGACCCTGCGTCTATATTCCCAGAAGGATAAAGAATGGGAGGAGATGGGATACTGAGTTCTAGTGGTGGGAATTGTGTGAAGTTGTACCCCTCTTATCCTATGGTTTTTGTCAGTGTTTCCTTTTTATAAATAAAAGTTAAAAAACAAAAAAAAACAAAAAAAACTGCAGGGAGTCAGGCAGTAGTGCAGCGGGTTAAGCACACAGCGCAAGAATGGGCAAGGATACTGGTTCTGTAGGGGATTTGCTTCACAGGCGGTGAAGCAGGTCTGCATGTGTCTATCTTTCTCTCCCCCTCTCTGTCCTCCCCTCCTCTCTCCATTTCTCTCTGTCCTATCTAACAAGGACAACATCAATAACAATGACAATAATAACTACAATAACAATGAAAAAATAACTGCACTACTTGAGAAAATGTGACTCTATTTGGGGGCTACAGCAGAAAAGGGTAAAGTACTTGGAAGGACGAGGAATTACATTATGATTACAATGGTGGCTTCAAGACTGCACCTATCAGTCAAAACTAATAAATATATACAGTAAAACCGGTAAATAATTGCATTTAAATTCTGTCTCAGTAAGTGTTTTATAATGATTACTTTTTTAAGGAGGGAAGGGGAATATTTATCAAATGTTTTTATTCTTTACATAGGTGTATTTACTAAAAACTAATATTTATTTAAAACTCATGTACTAACTTGAAGTTGTCATTTTCTTTTTTAATTTATTAGTTTATTATTCATTGGTTTGAGACAGAGAAAATTCTGATCAAGAGGAAAGAGATATAGCGAGAGAAATGGGGGATTCGGGCAGTGGCGCAGCTGGTTAAGTGCAGGTGGCACAAAGCACAAGGACTGGCGTAAGGATCCTGGTTCGAGCCCCCGGTTCCCCACCTTCAGGGGAGTCCCTTCACAGGCAGTGAAGCAGGTCTGCAGGTGTCTATCTTTCTCTCCCCCTCTCTGTCTTCCCCTCCTCTCTCCATTTCTCTCTGTCCTATCCAACAATGACAACAAAAATAATAACTACAACAATAAAACAAGGGTAACAAAAGGGAATAAATAAATAATTAAAAAAAAGAAATAGAGATGGAGGGAGAGAGAGTAGAGAGACTTGAAGCACTTCTTCACTATTAGTGAAGTTTCCCTCCTGAATATGGGGATCTAGGGCTTGAAACCTGGTCCCTGAACACTGTAATGTGTGCACTCAAACAGGCACACCACGTTTGACACCAACAGTTTTTAAATATTTTCCCTTTTCAATATTTTTTACTAATGATTTAATACTGATTAAGAAGAAGAAGAAGATTGTAAGATAACAGGGGTACATTTCCACACAGTTCTTACCACCAGAGTTCTGTGTCCCATCATCTCCATTTGAAGCTTCCCAATTCCTTATGCCTCTCTAGGAGTATGGACCAAAAATCTTTATAGGATGCTGAAGGTGGAAGTTCTGGCATCTTTAACTGCTTTTCCACTGAACATTGGCGTTAGCAGGTCTATTCATACCCCCAGCTTGTTTCTATCTTTCCCTAGTTGGGTAGTGCCCTGGATAGGTGTGGTTTGGGGATACATTGGTGAAGTAGGTCAGGTTGGTATAATGGTAGCATCTGCAGCTTGGTAGCTGAAAGGCAAAATGATATAAAACAAATAGTTCAATAAACATGAACCCAAAGGTATGAATAGAACAAGTGCAACTAGGGGGTTTTGTATGGGAAGAAGCTAGGAAGTCTGTTTTAGGTATGTATGTTCCAGGTGGTCCATAACTTTATTAATTTTTGCCTAAGCCCGATTGCTAACCTGCAGGAGGACTAAAAGCATTGTCTGGGAAGATGGCATCAAGATTTGAGAATAGGGGGCCTGGCGGTAGCTCAGCAGGGTAAGCGCATATGGCACAAAGCACAAGGATTGGCGAGAGGATCCCGGATCTAGCCCAAGGCTCCCCATCTGCAGGGTGGGTCGCTTCACAAGTGGTGAAGCAAGTCTGCAGGTGTCTCTCTTTCTCTTCCCCCTCTCTGTATTCCCCTCCTCTTTCCATTTCTCTCTGTCCTATGCAACAATGATAACATCACCAACAACAAAGATAAGTACAACAACAATAAAACAAGGGCAACAAAAGGGAAAATAAATAAATAATAATAAAATTAATTTAAAAAACTGTATTAGAAAAAGAGTTGTGAATAGGACTAGAAAGCTGGGTTTGGACAGAGAGTAGCTCCTAAATATGAGGAGACTATTAAATATCTTAAAAGGTTAATTCTATTAATCTCACCTAGGGTCCATGTTTATTCATATTTAGAGGAGACTGAGTCCCTGCTAGTCTAGGCTCCCAATCCATGGTCACAACTAGGAATATTCTAGGCTGCACTCATTTCAGAGTTAGTCTTCTTTGAGTGGCAGAGTAGGTTGACCCACCCTCCCTTCACAGTGGGGCAGTCCCTGCTGTTGCTTCACTACAGTGAGGGAAGGTCTTGGAGTGGCCCATAAGAGTGCTTATGATGACATTGCTGATGGGAAGTGGCCAATGATGGTGGAGAGAGGGATCTATTAGAGGTCTGGGTCCATCACATCAATGTGGGAGTCCAAAGATTCCCTGACTAGAGCCCTTGATGATTAGGTGACTGGCCAAAAAGGCCGTCATTAATGTGTGCCAGTCTCTTGCCCTTATCTATCTTTTGTAGTCCTTACTTTATCTGATGAGATTAGACTTAAAGTGATTGAAGAGAAGTGAAGTACATAGTAGGAGAGGAAGGCTTCTAGTCCTAAGTAGTAAATAGTTGATTAGGTACTTTATGGTGTCTTCTTAAGGTCTGTCTACGTGCTTGCTGAATTTATTGACTCTACAGCAAATTTGCTGGGCACTTTTATTTTAAGGTACTGATTTTCCCCTAATTTATGGATACATTTGCACATGAACCCTGTCTTTTTATTTCTCCTTTTGCTGACAATGCAAAAAAGTATCTCTATTAACAATGCACATCTATGCCAGTTTTTACACAACAGATAGATTCTACCACATAACAATGTCTTATATCTTATGCAGTTACATGTTTAAGAAACAATTAATGAGTGAAACTGGTTCAAGTGGTACTTTCATGCTTGAGTTCCTTAGTTTGTGCTCTGGCACTACATGTTCTGGAATGACCTCTGGCTTATGTACCTTATTCTCTCCTCCTCATGAATTTGTCATGAAATAAATAAAATGAATCTTAAAGATAGAGACAGGATGGGAGTATGGATCAACCCGCCAACACCCATGTCCAGCAGAGAAGCCATTATACAAACCAGACCTTCCACCTTCTGCATCCCATAAGGATCCTGCGTTCATATTCCCAAAGGGATAAAGAATAGTAAAGATTCCAGGTCAGGTGGTGGTGTACCTGGTGGGCGTGCATGTTACAGTGCACAAGTACCTGGGTTCAAGCCCCTGGTCCCCACCCACAAGAGGAAAGTTTTGCAAGTGGTGAAGCAGTACTGTGCGTGTCTCTCTCTCTCACCCCATTCTCTCTTGATCTCACTGTATCTATCCAATAAATAAATAAATATAATTAAATATATATTTCTAAAAATAATAATAGGAAAGCTTCTAATAAAGGGGATGTGATAATAGAACTCTATTGGTGAGAACTGTATATAATTGTACCACTTATCCTATGGTATTATTGATTATTATTAAATCAATACAAATAAATATAGATAAATAAATTTAATTAAATAACTATATGTCATTTGAAATGACTAGAAATGTGATCACTAAAACTTTTTTCTATGACTTAATTCTCAACTTTGTATTCTTTTTTATTAATATGTTCTTCCTCCCTGCAAAAGTATATGTTTGCTATACAGATACTATAGCAAATATCAAAAACAATGTGGATTAAAAGAACAGAAATGTGTTCTCTTATAATTCTGGAACCAGAATTTCAAAGTATTATTAATGTCAATTTCCCTTCCAAGCTTTCAGAAAGACTTAGTTCCTTTCTTCTCCCAGGTCCTATAGCTGCTGGAGTTTCTCACTTGTGTACATATCACTTCACTCTTTTTCCCCCTTCATGTGTCAAATATTCCCCTATTCAGAAGGTTGCATTTGATTGTAAAAAGGCATGACTGGAGTATCTAGAAAAATATTCTCACCTCAAGACCTTTAATTTTAATCTTCAAATGTCTCTTTTTTTCCCAAAGAAGATAAGATCTCTAGGTTTCATGTATTCAGACTTATTATTTTTATGGAAATTTTAACATATCATGGTAAATACTTTTATAAAAATGCATATAAGTAAATGCAAAACCTATTAGACATATCAAAAATGTTGTTACATGTATCATCAGTGAAGGCACCTGCTAATACTGAGAAAACTATACTCATGGTTTATGTTACAAATAACAAAAACTGTTTTGCATAGATGCAATCTTGTGTTATGTATACACTTTTCTTTCTTTCTTTTTTTTTTTTTTTACTAACAATGTACTTAGGCTAGGTGGAGGGAATGTTTTGAGTGACAATATGCATGTAATATCTAGATGGATTAAAAGTAAATTATTTAATAGACTCAAAATTATAGAGACACATGAAGAGATAACCTTAGCCAGTTTCTAGGAACCTGAGAACAACCTGTCTCAGGTTAAAAAGAGAATAATTTCAGCCAGTCACAATACAGTTGATGAGACGAAATCAGGTGAGACTCACACATAGGACATCCCAACGAGGGACAACGTCAACTGTGAGCCCATCCATCCCAAACTTCCAAAAATATTTGTAAAATTACATCAAAAAAGGAGATAAAAATGTTTTTTTTTAAGTAAAACATGCATCAGGAGTAAAGTATCAACACACAAATAACAGGTAGTTATACATCACATAGATAAAGGTCAAAATACATTTCTAAGTGGGAGTAAGCATCAGAGTGAAGATGCTTAAAACTGCCATTACACCAGGTACATTCACTGAGTTTCTTCTAGTTATCCCATGCACACACAATCTCCTCCGGGAAGCAGTCAAACATCAGAGTTTTGGGTTATCACATGTGTGCAATATCACTGTATCCCCTTGTGGACTAGTAAAAGCTCTGCTAGTTTGTCCTAGAGTAGGATTCTTGTAGTAATGACACACAGCCTGAAAAATAAGCCTAGTGATATTATTATACAAAGGAATGTACCTGACAAACAACAAACATATTTTCTAAGTATAGAGGCAAAGAATTTCTAATAACAAGTATCAGGAAGTCTGGGGCCAGAAACCTCAAAATGATCATTGTTTTATTAAAATAAAATAACAGGAAATAAGTAATTGTTAAATATTTTATTTATTGTATTCAGGTAATATATTCTAATAAGCTCTTACTGTATGACTTTATTCATATTCCTTAGTCATTTATAAGATGAGGCTATGCATTCTTTAAAATTAATGCTTGTTCTATTGGAATAAATTTGTTATTTTTTCTTCAAAGTAGCAGGTTTCAAATCTAAGTTTTGGTCAAGTGTCTTATTCAGTCAAATCCACACACTGCCATGCACAGGAAAAGAGGTTTGAGCCCCGGCCACCACAGGGAAAGCCTGCACTGGGAAGATGCATGTGTGGTGAAAGAGTGCTTCAGTGTTTATCTTTCTGTGATTCTCTCCTCCTCTCTATTTCTGTTCCTCACCCTCTACCTAGAGCAAAGACAGGGAATTTATTTTTCCTGCCAAGGATCATGTTCATTTCTTTCTTTCTTTCTTTCTTTCTTTCTTTCTTTCTTTCTTTCTTTCTTTCTTTCTTTCTTTCTTTCTTTCTTTCTTTCCTAGACCACTGCTCAACTGTGGTACATAGTACTGCTCATGTTGAAGCTAGATATCAGAGCCTCATGCATGAGAGTTATTGCGTACTGAAAAAAGGCTGGCTTTGGGGTGGGTAAAAATTGTGGTTATATTTGGTTCCAAGAAACCTTGGTACTTTAACCTTTTTCTTTTTATTTATTTATTTTTTATTTAAGAAAGGATTAATTAACAAAACCATAGTGTAGGAGGGGTACAATTCCACACAATTCCCACCACCCAATCTCCATTTCCCACCCCTTCCCCTGATAGTTTTCCCATTCTCTATACCTCTGGGAGCATGGACCCAGGTTAATTGTGGGTTACAGAAGGTAGAAGGTATGGCTTCTGTAATTGCTTCCCCGCTGAACATGGGCGTTGATTGGTCGGTCCATACTCCCAGTCTGCCTCTCTCTTTCCCTAGTAGAGTGGGTCTCTGGGGAAGCAGAGCTCCAGGACAAATTGGTGGGGTCTTCAGTCTAGGGAAGGCTGGCCGGCATCCTGATGACATCTGGAACCTGGTGATTGAAAAGAGAGTTAACATACGAAGAAGCCAAACAAACTGTTGAGCAATCATGGACCTAAAGCTTGGAATAGTGGAGAGGAAGTGTTAGGGGGGTACTCACTGCAAACTCTAGTGTACTTCTGCTTTCAGGCATATATTTTGCAGTAGTTTATGGATAAGTGTGAACATATGCTCTCTCTCACAGAAACTGGTGTATATCTAGGTTTCGGGACTTTGTTAGAAAGTGAACCACCTGAGATGGAATTAGAGTATACTATGAAAGGAAAGGTCTCACCCGAGTAATGAAGTTGAAGGGTTGTCATTCCACATGTGAAGTCTCTGGACACAGTCTGAAGTGAAGCATGTTGAGGTGGCAATCGTTGTGTTGGTTAGGTTGTGATAGGCAGATGCAATATTATTTGATATGGATTGGGAGAGGCATACAGCAAAGTGGGCCCTATCAAATGGTTCCAGGAATGGGGGAAGTAGAGGCTCTATAGTGGAGATATGAGGTTCCTGCTGTCTTAGGGTTCAAAAAGACAATAGATGGTTAATGTTATCATCACATTATTTGGTAATTGGGTTAACTTTGAAAAGTCCTTTTGTTAGGGTTTGCTGTACAGTACCCAGTATCTTGTATATATCTATGCTATTGGTTGCTTCTGATCTAACTGGTCTAGGCTTTTGAGAGTCTGCATATCAATTACACAGCCTATATATTGAAAAGATTCAGTTTGTGTTTTGAAAAACTTCGAGACATACAATTAATTTTCCCCCTCTCATATTAATTAACTAGTGATTTATATGACTACATTATACTAGGAGTGTACATAAACACCATTCCCACCACCAAAAGACTGTGACCCATCTTTCCTACCCATTCCCACACCCCACTGTCCCAGGAAGCTGCATGTCTACCCCTCACCACAGGGTTTTTACATTGGTGCCCTACTTACAATTTGGTCAGGTCCTGCTTTTAGTTTCCCTTTCAGATCTTCTTCCTCAACTTCTGTTGATGAGTGGGATCATCCCATACTCATCTTTATCTTTCTGACTTAGTTCACTTAACATAATTCCTTCTAGCTCTGTCCAAGATGGGTCAGAGAAGGTGGGTTCATTGTTCTTGATAGCTGCATAGTATTCCATTGTGTATATATACCACAGCTTTCTCAGCCACTCATCTGTTGTTGGGCACCTGGGTTGCTTCCAGGTTTTAGCTATTATGAATTGTGCTGCTATGAACATAGGAGTACACACCTCTTTTTGGTTGGGTGTTATGGAGTCCTTGGGGTATAACCCCAGGAGAGGAATTACTGGGTCATATGGAAGGTCCATGTCTAGCCTTCTGAGAGTTCTCCAGACTGCTCTCCACAGAAGCTGTACCAATTTACATTCCCACCAGCAATGCAAAAGGGTTTCTCTGTCCCCACATCCTTTCCAGCATTTGTTGCTGCTGTGCTTTTTGATGTATGCCATTCTTAGATGAGTGAGGTGGTATCTTAGTGTTGTTTAATTTGCATTTCTCTGATAATCAGTGACCTACATCAGTTTTTCATGTTTGTTAGCCTTTTTGGATCTCCTCTGTAGTGAATGTTTTGTTCATATCCTCTGCCCATTTTTGGATGGGGTCATTTGCTTTTTTGGTGCTAAGTTTGCTGAGCTCTTTATATATTTTGGTGATTAGTTTCTTGTTTGATGTCTGGCATGTGAAGATTTTCTCCCATTCTGTGAGGGGTCTCTTTGTTTGTGTGATAGTTTATTTGGATGTTCAGAAGCTTTTCAATTTGATGTAGTCCCATTGTTTTGTTTCTGCTTTAGTCTTCCTTGCAATTAGGTTTCATTCATCAAAGATGTCCTTGAGGTGTATGTGGGAAAGTGTTTTACCAATGTTTTCCTCTAAGTATTTGATTGTTTCTGGCCTGACATCTAGGTCTTTGATCCATTTGGAGTTGATTTTTGTTTCTGGTGAGATAAAGTGGTTAACTTCATTCTTCTGCATGTTACAACCCAGTTTTCCCAGCACCATTTTTTGAAGAGAGCCTCATTTTTCCATTTAATCCTTTGGGCCCCTTATCAAAGATTAGATGCCCATATGTGTGGGGATTTGTTTATGGTTTTCAATTCTGTTCCACTGGTCTGTGTGCCTATTTTTGTACCAGTACCATGCTGTTTTGATGATGATGGCTTTATAATATAGTTTGAGGTCTGGGAGTGTGATGCCTCCATTTCTGTTTCTTTTCATTAAGATGGTCTTGGCAATTCTAGGTGTTTTCAGGTTCCAGATAAATGATTGTAGTGTTTGTTCTATTCTCTTAAAGAAGCTTGGTGGAACTTTGATGCGTATTGCATTAAATATGTATATGGGTCTGGGGAGAATATTCATTTTGATGATATTTATTCTTCCAATCCATGAGCATGGGATATCTTTCCATTTCTTGGTATCAGTTTCTATTTCCTTGAGGAGCGACTCATAGTTTTCAGCATACAAGTCTTTCACTTCTTTTGTCAACTTTATTCCTAGGTATTTGATTTATTTTGCTGAAACATTAAATGGGAGTGATTTCTGGATGTCTTCTTCTTCAGATTTAGTGTTTGCATAAAGAAATGCCACTGATTTTTGTACATTGATTTTGTAGCCTGATACCTTGCTATATTGCCTAATAACTTCCAGTACTTTTCTGTTGGATTCTTTAGGTTTTTCTCCGTATACTATCATATCATCTGCAAATAGTGAGAGCTTGACTTCTTCCCTTCCAATCTGTATTCCTTTGATTCCTTTCTCTTGCCTGATTGCTATGGCAAGAACTTCCAATACTATGTTGAAGAGTACCAGTGACAGTGGACAGCCCTGTCTACTCCCCGATCTGAGGGGGAATGCTTTCAGCTTCTGTCCATTGAGTATGATGTTGGCTGTAGGTTTGCTATATGTAGACTCCACTATCTTGAGGAATTTCCCATCTATTCCTATTTTTTGTAGAGTTTTGAGCATGAATGGGTGTTGGATTTTGTCAAAGGCTTTCTCTGCATCTATTGAAATAATCATGTGGTTTTTGGCTTTGCTTTTATTGATGCGGTGAATGACATTGATTGACTTACGGATGTTGAACCAGCCCTGCATTCCTGGGATGAATCCCACTTGGTCATGATGAACAATCTTTTTGATATGTTGCTGTATCCAGTTGGCCAAGATCTTGTTTAATATTTTGGCATCTATGTTCATCAGAGATATTGGACTGTAGTTTTCCTTTTTCTGTCCATATCAGCTTTTGGTATCAGGGTGATGTTGGCTTCATAGGAGGTGGAAGGGAGTATGCCTGTTTCTTCAATCTTTTGGAAAAGCTTAAGAAGAATGAGTACTAACTGTTTTCCTGTAGGTTTTGTAGAATTCATTTGTGAAGCCATCTGGTCCAGGACTTTTGTTGTTGGGGAGGTTCTTAATAACAGTTTCAATTTCTTTGTCTGTGATTGGTGCACTTAGATTTTGTAGTTTTTCTTCGTTCAGTTTTAGAAGGGCATATGCTTCTAGGAATTGTTACATTTCTTCCAGATTCTCTAGCTTAGTGGTGTATAGTTCTTTATAGAAGTTTCACAGGATTCTCTGGATTTCTGTGATGTCAGTTGTGATATCTCCTCCATCGTTTACAATTCTATTACTTTGAGTCTTCTCTCTTTTTTGTTTGGTGAGTCTGGCTAGGGGTTTGTCAATTTTGTTTAATCTTTCAAAGAACCAACATTTGGCTTCATTGATCTTTTGTATGGTTCTTTTCTTTTCGATGTTGTTTATTTCTGCTCTAACTTTAATGATTTCTGTCCTTCTGGATGCTTTAGGGTTCCTTTGTTCCTCTTCCTCTTAGTACTTGAGGTGTGCAGTAAGGTCGTCCATTTGAGCTTCCTCTTGTTGTTTAATATGTGATCGTATGGCTATAAGTTTCCCTCTCAGCACTGCTTTAGCTGTGTCCCAAATATTTTGATAGGTTGTGTCTTCATTTTCATTAGTTTCCAGGAACATTTGAATTTCCTGCTTGACTGACTCTCTGACCCAGTGGTTCTTAAGGAGCATGTTGTTTAGTTTCCAAATTCTGTGACTTTTAATAATTTTCTGTTTGCTGTTAAATGTTAGTTTTACTTCACTGTGGTCTGAGAAGATACTTGGGATGATTTCAATGTTTTTGAATTTATTGATGCTGTCTTTGTGGCCTAACATGTGGTCTATCCTTGAGTATGTGTTATGTGGATTTGAAAAGAAGGTGTATTCCAGTTTTTTGGGGTGAAGGACTCTGAAAATGTCCAAGAGGTCTAGTTAGTCTGTCAATCTCTTCATTCAATTCTCTTGTATCTTTGTTGGTTCTCTGCTTTGTTGATATGTCTAAGTGTGAGAGTGTGGTATTGAAGTCTCCCACTATTATTGTATTACTATTGATGTATTTTTGAAATTCTTTCAGTAAGTGCTTGATGAATTTAGATGGTCCCTCGTTGGGTGCATAGATGTTAATAATTGTTAAGTCTTCTTGGATGATTGATCCTCTAATCATTATGTTATGTCCTTGCCTATCTTTTATTACTTTAATTATAAATCTATCTTGTCTGAGATGATAATGGCTGTTCCTGCCCTTTTTTGTGGTCCGTTAGCCTGTATGATAGTTTTCCATCCTTTCACTTTAAGTCTGTGTTTATCTTGTTGTGACAGATGGGATTCTTGCAAGCAGCATATGGTTGGATTATATTTTCTGATCCATCCCCCAACTCTGTGCCTTTTGATGGGTGAGTTTAAGCCATTGACATTTATTTATATTATTGATTTAATGTATTGTAGTGCCATTGTTCAAAAAAAAATTTGTTTGCTCTGTTATATTGCAAGTATTATAGTGATGTTCTTCTTTATAAGAGTTCTTTTAGTACCTCTTTCAGGGCCGGTTTGGTGATGGTTGCCTCCTTTAACTGTTGTTTGTCTAAGAAGGTTTTGATCCCTCCATCTAGTTTGAATGAAAGTCTTTTTAAGCTCTTTCACCTCTTTCTTCATTTTCTCTAACTCATCCTCTGTCTGACTAATTCTGTTTTCACCTCTTTCTTCATTTTCTCTAATTCATCCTCTGTCTGACTAATTCTGTTTTCTGCTTCTGTTAGTCTGCTTTCCCTTGCCTCAGCATCTTTGTTCATTATAGCTATTTCAGCTTTCAGTTCTCTAATTGCCTCAAGAAAATCAGTATTTTCCTTGGGGGTCTCAACTGTTGTTTCCCTAATACTGCCATTCCTTTCCTCCAGTGTTGTTTTCATTTCTGTGATTAATAAGTTTATTATTGCTTGCGTACTTTTTTTATCTATGGTTACTTCTGACTGATTTGTAGTTTCTTCTGGGCTCTTGTCTTCATTCATTGGAGTAGCAGTTTTATTTGTTTTTGATCTACCCATGTTTTTGATTTATGCGTTTCTTTTTTATGCTCTGTTGTTCCTCAGTTGTTGTGTCTTGAGCACAAGCAACACTGTACTAAATACCTTTATGACAATTGCACTCACCAACCTCAGGAATTACAGTAGCAACTGAAGCAAGTATTGAAGCAGTTTAATCACTACCAGTTAGCCAAACAATTTCTCCAGTCTGTGAAAAAATAGTAACTAAATCCCAGTGAAGAAGAATGAGAAAAGAAAGAAGGGATAGCAACAATAGACGGTTATGCAAATCTACTACCCACTGTATATTCTAGGGGTAACAAGAGGTGAAAGGGAACTAGAGCAGAGATACACACATAAAGAGTCCACTCTGAGTCAGATTTCTTCCCCAAAATAATCACACATTCAGAAAGGCAAAGAAGGAAGGAAGAAGTGTATGACAAGATAAAAAAAAAGGGGTCAAGTGAGAGAAAAGGGAAAAGATAAGAAAAAAGAGCTGTAATTAAAGAGCAGTGAAAGGAAAGGGTTTTTTTGATTACTTTATTTTTAATTTAATTTAATTTGATTTTTTTAATTAGCTAGGAGGAGAAGGGAGGGGAGAGTCTGTAGAGTAGGTAGGAGTAAGGAGACAAGTTCCTCCCACAATAGATAAGATGCCCACTACCCTAGCAATGAAAGATACCCTAAGAGTTAATTCTGATCAAACTAAAGGGGGGGGGAAGATATATGCCTTTATATATAATATTAATAATAAAATAGAGCAGGGTTAAAAAAAAAACAAAACCCTGTCCCAGATTACCTCAAACCTCATGATCAGAGGCAGCTGATTGTTAAGAATGAGAAAAAAAAAAAAAAAAAACCCTCAGGACTAGACAAGCATAGCTGAAATAGACAGTTATGCAAATCTACTATCCACTGTATATTCTAGGGGTGGCTAAAGGAGGAATGGAAGTTTAGCAGAGACACTCGCAGTGAGAGTCCACACTGAGTCTGAATTCTTCCCCAAATTAATTCCCAAATGTGTATCAGTGAATTCAAAAAAGCACACTGTTTGGTGGTGTGGGGGCTGGGGCCTGTGGCTTTGGAAGCTGTAGGATTAAGGAAAAAAGGATGACAAGAATGAGAAAAAGAAAAAAAAAAGAAAGAGAAAAAAGAAAAAGATAAGAAAAAGAATAGTCATAAAAGAGGGGTGAAAGGAAAGAATTTATTTATTTATTTATTTATTTTTAATTATTTGATTAGCTATGTGGGGTGAGGTGGGGGGGTTGGCTACTTAGAAAGAAAAAAGGCCAGAGGTTTCAGAAGGGTATAGATTTAGAATGAATGATACTCCCTGGTGGGACAGGAATTTGGTAAAGACAGAAGCTCAGCAGGGGAGCCTGCTAGGAATTGGTACCCAGGGACTGGTTAGGGCGGGGGGGGGGGGTGGTATGCTTAATAATTAAAAGGAGATAATTTTTCCCTTTTTTTTCTACTCTATTTCTTAACCCAAATTAAGTTATAGTCACCTCCTTGATGTCACCGCTAGGACCCCTTATGACTGGCCTACTAAGGCAGAAAATCCTACCATTTCCAGAAGATGTGGTCAGAGCTCAAGCCACTAGCAACTTCTCAGTCCACCATCTTCTGGGAACCCCCTCACTTTAACCTTCTTCTGCTTCTCTCTTCCTTTCTCTTTCTGTTTCTCACCCTCTATCTAGAGCAGAGGCAGGAAATTTATTTTTAGTAAGTCTATTGTTTTGCCATAAGAACTGTTTTTCTAGGCGCCTAATCTACATTCTAAAGAATCTCTAGTTGTAATGTGGACAATGAACTATAATGACGGTTCTAAGGAAGTGCAATTCTTTAGTAATATCTGGAGATGTGTTTGCTCATTTAAATGAAGAAGAGATGTTATTGGCATTTAGTTATCAGCACTTCACATTGAAATGACATAACTCTATAACAAGAAGGTACTTAAACCAAAGTGTTAAATTTGGAACAAAGTCATGGATTAAAGATCAGGAGTCACCAGTTTCGAGATAAAGGCACTGATGATGATTAAATTTGTCAAGATAAGTTGAAAAGTTTAAGTAAGGTGCTTAAATAAGTGATTGTGAAGGAGAGGGGATTGATTTTAAGCATATCAACAATCTTAGTGATTGACTGAAACTTAATTTAGGAAGATAAAAAGAAAAGTTGGAATAACATACTTTCATAAAAGCCAAATGGGAATAAAAATTTTTAAAACTCTGCTGTAAAAATGCCTGAGGCAAGCCGAGATGTAAAAAATTTTAATTATACTTATATGTTCTTCTGTTCCAAAATGTACTTACTGAAATTGAAGGAAAGCTATCAACATGTTTCTTCCAGCTGTTTTCCTCGTGTCTGTACCACAGTTTCAAACTAATGAAAAATACTAAAGGCAAAAATGGAAATCTTTAAACTGATTTCACTTTTCCCTGGTAATTCATTCTTTTTTATTGATTTAATAATGATTATCGACAAGAATGTAGGGTAAGAGGGGTACAATTCCAAACAGTTCCCACCACCAGAGTTCCATATCCAATCTCTTTCCTATTCTTTATCCTTCTGAGAGTATGGACCCAGGATCATTATGGGATGCAGAAGGTGGAAGGTCTGGCTCCTGTAATTGCTCTTCAATGGATATGGGCATTGGCAGTTCAATCCATACTCCCAGCCCATTTCTATCTTTCCCTGGTGGTAACTCATCATTTTTTTTTTAATTGATGTATTGATTTTCCCTGTTGTTGCCCTTGTTTTATTGTTGTAGTTATTGATGTCATCCTTGTTGGATAGGGTAGAGAGAAATGGAGAGAGGAGGGGAAAATAGAGAGGAAGAGTGAAAGATAGACACCTGCAGACCTTCTTCATTGCCTGTGAGGCAACTCCCCTGCAGGTGGGGAACCAGAGACTCCAAACTGGATCCTTACACAGGTCCTTGTGCTTAGCGTCATGTGTGCTTAGCCTGCTGCATTACCACCCAACTCTGGTAACTCATTATTTCTATCTATATAAGAGAACACTTTTCTGGAAAAATACTATTTAGTTCCTATTACAACATCTTATCATTTACCTATTGTTCTTAGTATGAATTGTCAGCTAATGGTTAAAAAAAACAGGTAGAGGACATGGGCAGGATATTCTCCAAAGAACAGATAGAAGGAGCCAACAGGTATGAATATCTCAGAGTCACTGATGATCAGAGAAATGTAAATAAAAACAATAATGATCTACCACTTTACACCTGTGAGAATGTCAGACATTACAAAAAACTGAAACTGATTAATATAGTCAGTCAGTATCTGTGACCTTGGGAGAACTATTGCAGATTCTTCTGGAAGGGGTAGGGAGTATAGGAAACCATAAGTTTGGTGATAGAAATGATGTGGAATTATGTTGTTAAAATTCGGAGGCTCCAGTTGGCCAGGCTAGCTTCAAGGGAGGGTAATAGAGACTTGAGGACACACCGCTGGGCAGGGAAGCTGCATTTCTTTATTCAGGAACAACGATTTATAAACTAAGACAAACTAATCACCAAATAGAACTCTCCCGCCTCCTTCCCCCGCAGCGGCGCCAAGCACTCTCCAACTCTGGAACTCTGGAACTCTGGCGGGGTTCCTTGGGGCAGGGACAAGCGGGCCCGTGAAAACTAGCAGGACTGAACCAATTCTCTTGGCAGGGGGAGGGCATACAACAGAATTATACTCTTATTATCCTATAATTTTGTAAATCAGTATTAAAGTGTTAAATCACTAATAAAAATAATAAGGAAAACAACTCAAGTATAGGATATACCACAAGAGAAAAAGAACAATTTTAGCACTCCAGAAGTTTATATAGAAACAATTATATTATTGTTATTGAGTTTGGCAAATATTCAATTAGGCATGAGATCTAAGACAATGGTAAATGAATAAATCATGTGCAACATGATGATATAAAGACCTAACTTAGTAAAAACAATAAGAAAGAAAAATGAGAAGTAATCTATTTAAATTTTCAATTATTCAAATATTTTATTTATTTCATTAATTTATTTATAAAATAAAAAAAATGTTGACAGGACCACAGGATAAGAAGGGTACAATTCTATACCATTCCTACTTCTAGAGTTTCATATCCCATCCCCTCCCCTGATAGCTTTCCTATTCTTTATCCCTCTGGAAGTGTATACCCAGGGTTATTATGGTGGAAGGTCTGGCTTCTGTAATTGCTTCTTCACTGGATATGGGCATTGATAGGTCGATTCATACTCCTATCCATTTTTCTATATTTCCCTAGTGAAGCAGATGAGGTGGGGGTCCAGGGTGCATTGGTGAGGTCCTCTGACTATAGAAGTCAGGTTGGCATCATGACAGAGTCTGGAACCTGGTGGCTGAAAATAGAGTTAAAATACAAGGCTGGACAGATTGTTGACTAATCATGAACAGAGAGATAGATAAGAATATTGCAGATGGGAATCAGGAGGTAGCACAGTGGGTTAAGCGCACATGGCACAAAGCACAAGGACCAGCATAAGGATCCATCCCAGTTTGAGCTCCGGGCTCCCCATCTGCAGGAGAGTCGCTTCACAGGCGCTGAAGCATTTCTGTGGGTGTTTATCTTTCTCTCCCCCTCCTTTCTCCATTTCTCTCTGTCCTATCTAATAACCGCATCAATAACAACAACAATAATAACTACAGCAACAACAACAACAAAAACAAGGGCAACAAAAGGGAAAATAAATATAAAACAATTTAAAAGAAAGAATATTGTAGATGAAGATTTGGGGTCTCTGTTATGGAAAAAGCTAGTAGGTCTTTTTTAAGTAAAAAGTTTCTCTTTTTAATATATTCTGTCTTTAGGAATTTCTAATTAATGCCAATTTTAAATGAAATGCCAACAATAAGTGGAAAAATTATAGTGCCTTATATAATTATATAATTATAATTACATACATATAGAGGTTAGGTGTTGGCCCACTAGAACTTGAGTTCAAGTTCCTGGTCCTCACCTGGATTAGAGCACCTTCAGGAGCATTGAAACAGTGCTTCCAGTGTCTCTACTTCTCTGCCTCTCTCCCTTTCTAGCTCTTTTACTTTATGAAACAAGAAAGTAAAAGGAAAATGCATATATAGAGAGATTCCAGAACTGTGACACTATAGAGGTAGCAAGGCCATGATATAACTTTGGTTGCATAGCTTTAAATTACACATATGTGTATTCAAATTTATGCATTTATTTTGTAGGGATATAGTAAGAAGTAAAAACATTGTTCTAGCATATATGCTTCCAGGGATGAACTCCAATACAACAAACATGAAAATCCTGCAGTCTTCCTGCTGAGTAACTTGTGTGAAGGGAGGTGAGTGAAAGGTTCTCGAGAATGTTTTGCAGAGACCTATCATAAAGAGATAATAAAATTTACCCTCCTGTCAACAAATATACTATAAATCATTAAGCACCCCCCCAATAAAATGATCCTAAGACAACAAGGCTGTTCTCTGGTATCTCTGCTTTCTCTCTTTGTATTTATGTCTAAAAAAAAAAAAGATATCTACCCAGCCATTTAAGTAAATTCATATATAGCCATGAAATTTTGCATGTTTACTTTAATTTTAAATTGATAGGGTTGAGAAGACAGAATAATGATTATGCAAAAGATTCTCCTGCCTGGGGTTCTGAGGTCTCAGGTTCAATCTCCTGCACTGCCATTAGCCAGAGCAGAGCAGTGTTTTAGTCTCAGTCTCTCTTTCTATGTGTATGTGAGTCTCTCTTTCTATATCTCTCTAATGAAAATAAATAAAATATCCCTACTCCCACCCACAAAAGTGGAGCAAAAAATCTACTCTCCCCCATTCAGAGTTTTTTACTTTGGTGAAATACTCTAAACTCAGTCAAATTCTATTGTGTTTTCCCCTGTGGGGCAGGGGTCTGGGAAGGTGAGGGTCCAGGACACATTGGTGGGGTCCTCTGCCCAGAGAAGTCCAGTTGGTATCATGGTAGCATCTGGAACCTGGTGGCTGAAAAAGAGTTGAAATATAAAGCAGAACAAATTGTTGACTAATCATGACCCTAAAGGCAAGAATATTGTGATGAATATTTGGGATCTCCATTTTGGAAAAAGCTAGTAGATGTATTTTAGGTATATTCCAAGGGGTCCATGACTTTACTAGTTTTTTGCCTGAGCCTGATGGCTAATATGCAGGTGGACCCAAGTTATTTTCTGGGGGGATGGTGTCATAACTGGGTCAGGGAAGAGAGTAGCTCAAAAATAGATGTGTTTCACTATCCCTCTTTATATTCCCCTCCTCTCTTGATTTATCTCTGTCCTGTCAAACAGCATCAATAGCAATGACAACAATGACAGCAACAATAATGGCAAAAATAACAAGAGGGCAACAACAAAGCCATCAAAATGGAGAAAATGGCCCCCATTGTGCAGTGGAATTGTAGTGTAGGCACCAAGCCTCAACAATAAACCTGGAGGCATAAAAAAATAACACACACACACACACACACACACACACACACACACACACACACACACACACACACGGTTTTACTTAACTCATACAAAAACTAGCTCACTTATGAATTAAACTAAACCTTCTTTGCCAATTTTGTAATGATAATGGTTATAATTTACTAACTACATTACTCTGCATTTTTCCTAGCTTAAGCATGTTTATTTTCTTAATAAAATTTTGCAACCTGAAACTCTCTTTACAACTTGAGGACACTTCTCCTGAGGTTGTGTAATTTAGTCAAGGTCATAGTTTGGTAGGTGCCTTAAACATGGCTTTAAAACAATATCTTGTCCCTAAAATGATGCTATTATTCCTCCATGCACATTGATATTGAGAAACAATTTAATTAGTGCAAAGCTACAACATACTTGAAAAGATTTGTGTAGAAAAGGGAAAAAAAAGATGGGCTGATACTTCACAGATCTCTTAATCAAATCTGGAAGTATACTAAAAAGTTAAAATGAAATATTACTACATTCCCTTTATGCTGCATTTTTAAGGACATTATGTTGAAGATGCTAGACAGGATTGTAAATCATCTTGCAGAGATTAACTAAGGCTCACCAATCATTCACTGTCTTAGAACATTCACTTTACTGTGGATAAGATCTTTTGAGTAACAAGGCTTACTCTGTTATTATATAGATAGATGAAGTTCAGCATTGCCATACAGAATAAGGCAGATGGCAGATGTCCTCAGTTATACATGATGGTATTAACATGACGGAATCTGTATCAGTCACAAAACTCATTTAAAATTCCAGTGCCTCATTATTGATTAATAGCTTCAACTTGAAATGTACTTGAGATGAACTTGACTTATACATCTACTTTGCCTATTGATTCCAGAATGTTCTACCTGTCAAATGAGAGAATCTGATATTCTCTCAATGAAAATAAATTTATACTAGCACATTGACCTTGATAAAAAAACAACACTCAAATAGTAAAGTCTTACTATTGGGTCCAGCTGTTGGCACACTGGATTAAGAACACTTGTTGCCAAACTGTGGCACACTGGATTAAGTGTACCTGGTGCCAAGCACACGGACAGGCTCAAGGAACCAGGTTTGAGCTCCCAGCTCCCCAGCAGCAGGGGTGTCGCTTTACAAGAGGTGAAGTAGATCTGCAGGTGTCTTTCTCCTCTTATCTCCATCTCCTCTCAATTTCTCTCTGTCCTATAATAACTAAATAACTAACTGAGAAAAAAAATGCCTTTCAGGATTAGTGTAGACACCAAGCTCCAGTGATTCTTCTTGCAAGTGGGGAATGGGGGCTTGAACCCAGGTCCTTGTGCTTGGTGATAATGGTCCTTAACCAAGTGGCCTATTGCCTAATCCTGAATAGAAAAGCTTTAAAGTAAGAGATTAACTTAGTTTACATTCAATATAAGAATTAGGAGAATATTGACATTCCCACCAGCAGTGCAGGAGGGTTCCTTTGACCCCACACCCTCTCCAGCATTTGCTGCTGTTACCTTTTCTGATGTGTGACATTCTCACAGGAGTGAAGTGATATCTCATTGTTGTCTTGATTTGCATTTCTCTGACAATCAGAGACTTGGAGCATTTTTTCATGTGTTTCTCGGCCTTTTGGATCTCTTCTGTGGTGAATATTCTGTCCAAGTCCTCCCCCCATTTTTGGATGGGGTTATTTGTTGTCTTGTTGTTGAGTCTGGCAAGCTCTTTATATATGTTGGTTATTAAACTCTTATCTGATGTATGGCATGTAAAGATCTTCTCCCATTCTGTGAGGGGTCTCTTGATTTGGGTAGTGGTTTCTTTTGCTGTGAAGAAGCTTTTTAATTTTATATAGTCCCATAGGTTTATACTTGCCTTAGTCTTCCTTGTAATTGGATTCGTTTCATTGAAAATGTCTTTAAAATTTATGCGGAAAAAAGTTCTTCCAATATTTTCCTCTAAGTATCTGATAGTTTGTGGTCTAACATCCAAGTCCTTGATCCACTTGGAATTTACTTTTGTATTTGGTGAAATACAGTGATTCTGTTTCATTCTTCTGCATGTTTCAACCCATTGTTTCCAACACCATTTGTTGAAGAGACTCTGCTTCCCCCATATAATAGTCTGGGCCCCTTTGTCAAAGATTAGATGTCCATACGTGTGGGGCCTCATTTCTGGGCTCTCAATTATATTCCACTTGTCAGTGTGTCTGTTCATGTTCCAGTACAAAGCAATTTTGATGACAATGGCCCTATAATACTGTTTGAGATCTGGCAGTGTGATGCCTCCGGTTCTGTTCTTTTTTCTCAAGATTGTTTTGGCAATTCTAGGTCTTTTCTGGTTCCAGATAAACATTTGTAGCATTTTTTCTATTCTCCTAAAAAATGTGCTTGGGATCTTGATGGGGAATGTCAATTGGTCCAACCTCTGTGGAGAACAGTCTGGAGAACCCTCAGAAGGCTAGAAATGGACCTACCCTATGACCCTGCAATTCCCCTCCTGGGGATATATCCTAAGGAACCCAACACATCCATCCAAAAAGATCTGTGTACACATATGTTCTTGGCAGAACAATTTGTAATAGCCAAAACCTGGAAGCAACCCAGGTGTCCAACAGCAGATGAGTGGCTGAGCAAGTTGTGGTATATATACACAATGGAATACTACTCAGCTGTAAAAAATGGTGACTTCACCATTTTCAGCCGATCATGGATGGACCTTGAAAAAATCATGTTGAGTGAAATAAGTCAGAAACAGAAGGATGAATACGGGATGATCTCACTCTCAGGCCGAAGTTGAAAAACAAGATTAGAAAAGAAAACACAAGTCGAACCTGAAATGGAATTGGAGTATTACACCAAAGTAAAAGACTCTGGGGTGGGTGGGTGGGTGGGGAGAATACAGGTCCATGGAAAATGATGAATGAAATAGTGGGGGTTGTATTGTTAAATGGGAATCTGGGGAATGTTATGCATGTAAAAAAAAAAAAAGAAGTAGAAACGCAAAGCAGAAACTGACTGAGTTTGGAGTATGGCACCAAAGTAAGAAAGCAGAAGTACACTAGAGTTTGCAGTGAGTACCTCCCTCATACTTCCTCTCCACTTTTCCAAGCTTTGGGTCCATGATTGCTCAACAATTTGTTTGGCTTTGTATGTTAACTCTCTTTTCAGTCACCAGGTTCCAGGTGTCATCAGGATGCCTGCCAGACTTCCCTGGATTGAAGACCCCACCAATATGTCCTGGAGCTCAGCTTCCCCAGAGACCCACCCTACTAGGGAAAGAGAGAGGCAGACTGGGAGTATGGACCGACCAGTCAACGCCCATGTTCAGCGGGGAAGCAATTACAGAAGCCAGACCTTCTACCTTCTGCAACCCACAATGACCCTGGGTCCATGCTCCCAGAGGGATAGAGAATGGGAAAGCTATCGGGGGAGGGGGTGGGATATGGAGATTGGGCGGTGGGAATTGTGTGGAGTTGTACCCCTCCTACCCTATGGTTTTGTTAATTAATCCTTTCTTAAATAAAATAATAATAATAATAATAATAATAATAATAATAATAATAATAATAAAAGAGCCTATGTAACCTCTGCATTCTTGTAGATTTGAGCTCACACTCTGTGGCCATGCATAGGAACATAAAAAAAAAAAAAAAAGAATTAGGAGAATAGGCAGTAATCAGTTAACATTCTCTTCTATCCCTTGTGATGACAAGGATTGATGTTACTACTTTTATTTCATCTTACGGGGACTCTATTGAGATTTGTCAATGGAAACCTACTTTAAATAGATTTTTCCCAGAGAGTATTATATTTAGTGAAGAAAGTTTAGAAGGAAACTATAACTACACTGGTACTATTTAGTGGGCATGGACAGGGAAAAAGAGAGAGAAAGAGAGAGAGAGAGATCCCTTATATCCAGGAAACTTCAGGGTTACCAATGCATTCCTGATGGGGGACACAGTTTCTTTTGATTTATACAATTTACAATAGACATAATTCATTTTTATACATTCTATTATAAGAATCGATCAGAATGTTAAGGGAAGATAATAAAAATGGTGTTTAAGTGTATATGTGCATGTACTTTCATTGTTCACAAAGTATGTTTTCATAAATAAACAGCCATGCATTTTCAACAGCAGAAGGCTAATGTTGACATCTTCATAATTATTTCACTATAGAAACAATAATGTGCCTACAACTCTTTAATAAGCCAAAAATAGAGTGCACATCTCTTCATTAAAAAGAAAAAAAAACTTTATGGGGTGGGCTGTGGCGCACCTGGTTAAGTACACATGGCGCAGAGTGAAAAGAATCCTTAAGGATCCTGGTTGGAGCTCCAGCTCCCCACCTGCAGGGGGATCCCTTCACAAGAGATGGAGCAGGTCTGCAGGTGTCTATCTTTCTCTTCCCCTCTCTGTCTTCCTCTCCTCTCTTTGTCCTATCCAAAATAATAACAACAACAATCATAACAAAATATAAAGTATATATGAATAGATACATATAATGGTTATATGTTATAATAGCATAATGGTTATATACAAAAAGACTTTCATGCCCAAGGCTCCAAAGTCCCAGGTTCAGTCCCCCACACCACAATATACCAGAGCTGAGCAGTGCTCTGGTGATACAGAGAAAGAGAGAAAGAGAGAGAGAGAGAGAGAGAGAGGGAGGAGAGAGAGAGAGAGAGAGAAAGAGAGAGAGAGAGAGAGAAACTGTAGCACTGCTTCACTGCTTAATAATTCCCCCCATATGTATATGGCCTCCAGAAGCAGTGTATTTGTAGTACAAGAACCAATACCAAGACCTAGGATTAACCCTGGAGGCAAAAATGAATGAATGAATGAATGAATGAATGGGTAAGTAAGTAAGTAAGTAAGTAAATAAATAAATAAATAAATAAAGGCAGGTGTTGGCAAACTAGGTTGAGTGCACATACTACTATGTCTGTCGGTTCAAGCTCCTAGTGCCCACTTGCAGGTGGGGAGTTTCTTTTCCTTTTCTCTCCTCTCTTTCTCCTCATCTCTCCTTCCCCACTCAATTTCGCTTTTCTTTATCAATATCAAAAATAAAATAAAATAAAATAAAATAAAATAAAGCCTTAATTTTAATAAAAGTTATTTTATACTTTATATTTACATGTAATTTTGTCATTTTGAAGATTATAATTAAATGTAATTAAAATTAAATGTAATTTTGTCATTTTGATGGCTTATACAGGGCAAAAGACTAAATATCAATTTGTAGTTTTGCAAAGTGACATCATAACTAATTACTTCTTATCAAATCATTATGAAATTTTATTTTAATTTTTATCTGAAACATTCACATAATTTGAATTTTAGAGAAATATTGTCTTACTTTTTGATGCTAATTTATATAAAAAAACAGATGCTATTTTATAAGACTGTTCTTATCTCAAGGATCAAACTTCAATTCTCTTCAAAATATATGCCTTACTTATATATATTCCTTACTCACTCTCCAAATGACAGTTCTCTCTACCACAAGGCACATTATCCCCAGGCCCTGTTAGTTCCCTTCTAGCTCTGCCTTTAATACCATCAGATCTCTTGAGGTAGACAATGAGTTTGACAATGTACATTTTAATAATGGGTCTATTATTCTGATATAAAGCACTAACTGTGAATAGCAATTTGGTGGAATATTTGAAAAAATTGCATTTATCTTGTTGCCAGAGGAGTGCAACAAGTCCTTTTTAGATCATTCAAGTTTTTGCTCATATTAACAGAGATATATACCAAGTTTGGAAAGCTTCAATATCTTAAGAAAATACATACTGGACTGTAGAAAACATAAAGGGAAGTCATTAGAATATATTCATAGGAAAAGAAGGCCAAGTAGTTCCTGAAATGAAGAAATGAAAGCAAGAGGTTTTCAAATCTATAAAAGATTCTCTTTGTCCCAGTGCTCCACTGGTTGTGCTTAATAACGCTTGACTCTAGCTGTATTTTGACTTTAAAGAAGATAAATGTCCAATAGTAAAGAAACATAAAGTTTAGAAGCATTATTTATTTCCTTAAGAGAATGTAATATCTGAATGTAAGCCTGTGAATAATCAGAGCATGTGAAATTACATTTGTGTGTGTATATAACACATTCTATACACCTATTCACTGGAAGTTGAATGATAGATATATGTTGATGTTTGTCATAAAAACGCAATTTTCCTGTTCATGAATACATACTGTCACTTGAATATTTTCATGTTATCAGATTATTAAAAACCTGTATTGGAGTTGTTTTCTAATTCAAAATATATTTCAAAATGAATTTTTGAATATAGATGACACCTAAGATGAATTTATAAGAAAAATTATCCCATGAAGCAGTCATATGTGGCAGCTGAAAACATGTTTTTTAAAATATTATTCACAGTGGATGGAACTTGAAGAAATCATGCTAAGTGAGATATGCAAAAAAGAAAAAGATGAATACCAGATCATATTAGTTACAGGCAGAATTTAAGAAACAAGGACATAAAGTGAAAACACAAAGAAAAACTTGGACTGTGTTTAGTGTATTGAAACAAGGAAAAGGAGTCTGGGGTAGGAGGTTGGGAGTAGGGGTGTGGATAATTTAGAGTCCTACTTCAGGACAGAGGAAAATGACCTCAATTGGGGGTGAGGTGCTTTTCAGGCACACGAGAGGATGAGAATTTTTACTCATGCATCAATAATAGACTGTAATCCACTAACCTCCAAAAAATATATTAAAAATAGATTTTTCAGATGTAGATAAAACTAATGACATTACCTTCCTTCATCCTTTAGGTATAATAGCATGTGTTCATAGTTAATTATTTAGATTCTTCTCAGAATAGAATGCATGATCTTAACATTGCACAATAATAATATCTGGGGAGTCGGGCTGTAGCGCAGCGGGTTAAGCACAGGTGGCGCAAAGCACAAGGACCGGCATAAGGAACCCGGTTCGAACCCCGGCTCCCCACCTGCAGGGGAGTCGCTTCACAGGCGGTGAAGCAGGTCTGCAGGTGTCTATCTTTCTCTCCTCCTCTCTGTCTTCCCCTCCTCTCTCCATTTCTCTCTGTCCTATCCAACAACGACAACAACAATAATAACTACAACAATAAAACAACAAGGGCAACAAAAGGGAATAAATAAATAAAATAAATATTAAAATAATAATAATATCTGATATATAAAGTACACATAAATTTATGACAGGAATTATTGTATATCATTTTATTCAAGGAATTTAAATGACTCTGTTTTTTTTTTGCTTTTATTATTTTTTTTAATTAAAGAAAGGATTAATTAACAAAACCATAGGGTAGGAGGGGTACAACTCCACACAATTCCCACCGCCCAATCTCCATATCCCACCCCCTCCCCCGATAGCTTTCCCATTCTCTATCCCTCTGGGAGCATGGACCCAGGGTCATTGAGGGTTGCAGAAGGTAGAAGGTCTGGCTTCTGTAATTGCTTCCTCGCTGAACATGGGCGTTGACTGGTCGGTCCATACTCCCAGTCTGCCTCTCTCTTTCCCTAGTAGGATGGGTCTCTGGGGAAGCGGAGCTCCAGGACACATTGGTGGTGTCTTCAATCCAGGGAAGTCTGGCCGGCATCCTGATGACACCTGGAACCTGGTGACTGAAAAGAGAGTTAACATACAAAGCCAAACAAATTGTTGAGCAATCATGGACCCAAAGCTTGGAAAAGTGGAGAGGAAGTATGAGGGAGGTACTCACTGCAAACTCTAGTATACTTCTGCTTTCTTACTTTGGTGACTCTGTTTTAATATACTTAATAATATATTAATACAAAATTATCTTAGACTAACATGTGTTTACACTCTCATTAAATACCAATGTGAACTTTCCTTGAAAATAATCTTTCAAGGAGCATTTTATAAAATATTTATGATCAGTATTTTTAAATAACATCTGTTTTTATCAGTAAACATATTAGATATAAAATTTAAATATTAATTTTCATTACAAAATAAAATTATAAATTGATTTACCTAAAATTTGTACTAGCAATACATTAAGAGTGCATTAGTTAACATTTATAAAAGCCATTTTGAAAGTAATTGCTCTCAATTCATGTAAGCCTATTATTTATGAATTTTAAATATTATATAATAAATAAACATCATTTAAAATAATAAATTATTCATACAGATTAAATGGCAACATTGGCAAAGTACAACATAATAATCCTAATGAAGTGAAATAAATTAATCAAACTAGAATTGTTGTTGTCCGTAAGTAGCTTCCCATGAAATTAATGTTTAAATGAATTTAGAATTTATGTTCTATTATTTTTCACTTTTTCTCATTTTTTGTATGTTAGAATTTGTGTCTATTCTTTGCTCTCCTGTTTTAGCATGCAGTCTGTAGTAATAGTAAAAACAATCAAGAAATTAGAAATTTTCTTAAAATCATATTCTAAATTCTTCTTTAAAAATTTTATTCTATGTGCTTTTTACTTTTTATTATTGTTTTTACTTATTTACTATCTTTTGTTGCCCTTGTTGTTTTATTGTTGTATTTATTATTGTTGTAATTATTGTTGGATAGGACAGAGAGAAATGGAGAGAGGAGGGGGAGGCAGAGACAGGGAGAGAAATACAGACACCTGCAGACCTGCTTCACCGCCTGTGAAGTGACTCCCCTGCACACTGGAATCCTTATGCCACCTGCACTTAACCCTCTGCGCTACTGCCCGACTCCCTTTTTTTTTATTATTGTCTTTGTTTTATTTACTAGATAGAGACAGCCAGAAATCTAGAGGGAAGGGGGTGATAGAGAGGGAGAGACAGAGAGACACATGGAACACTGCTTCACCACTCACAATACTTTTCCCCATAGGTGGGGACTGGGGACTTAAACGCTAGTCCTTGAGCATTGTAAAATATGTGCTCAATCAGCTGCACCACCTCCACCGGAACCCCAATATTCTCACTTCTGTCATAACATTTTTGTCAGAGTTTTAATAATGATTTTCAAGCTTACAAGATTTCAGGTGAACAGTTCCACATAACACCTGACACAAAAGACATCTGTGCCTCTCCTTTCTCAAGGATAACCACTATAGTTCTTAAAGTTTTAAAAGTAGATTGAATAATTTTTGCAAGTTCATATCTTCCAGTTTTCTATATTCCAGAAGTCATTGAAACCATCAAGCATTTGTCTTTCACCTCTTTGATATTACTTCTCCAAACATAATCACTTCAAATTCCATCCCAAAAGGATGCAGTGTCATCTTTTATAATCACATTCACAGTTCATTTCTCCATGTTAAAAGCTTGCATTTTTAATTTCTTGATAATTTCTTTCCTAAATTCTGATAGTTTCTTTGGATCTGCAACATTATGTGTCTAGGCAATGTGTTGATTGTCTGTTCCTGGCACTTTCTTAGTTCACTCATCTACGTGTTTTTTTTTTTTTTTACCAAGGAAAAGCTTTGAAGAAATCACATAATATTATAGCACCCGATATCCCTTATTCAGAATCCCAGTCTGTGGATGATAAGAAGTTACTCTAAGCATTGTTATGTTATTCCTAGACTAAGAAATTAGTCTAGGGAACTCTGTTTATGATGTCACTACTTAAAACGCTGCTTGACCCAGAGTCTCTATAGCAACTAGAACACCTTAGAGTTTGGATGTCTTCTCTGATGTCACAGAGGTAATGTTCCCTTCCCTGGTACCTCAATGTATCCCTTGGGGTTTGCTCAAATGCCCATGCTCTCTACAGATCTGAGCATCAGTTCCCAAGCTATAATTCTTGAGCCACACTCCTCATGATTCACAAGGTTCCTGCAACACCACTAAGTATATTGAAAGCAACCAAAACTATGTTATCTTCAGGCAATGTTGTACTGCATCTACATTTGAATCCTTGAATCATATGCTCTGCTCTCTACCTTCCTATTCCCACTACCCTAGCACAATTAAACACCCTCAGGAAGGGATATAGTTTTCCTTTACTAAAAATGCCAGCTGTTCTTTCATGAAATCCTTAAGATATGTCACTTTAATATTTGGTTTTGGTGGAGAAGAACAATTTCTTCAGTCTACAATGACACAGTCTGCTCCAGAAGCAGTCCATTTTAACTATTATAAGACCCACTAGTCAATCTCACCAAATCACTTCTAGAAGGTTTTTATTATTTGTTTGTTTGTTTTGATTTTTATGTGGCAATTTTTGTATTGGTGTTGTTAAAGTGATAGTTGAAAAACAATAAAAATCCAGCTGTAACCACTGCAATAACTAAGCCAGTGACATGCACATCATAGCAGTAATTAAGAGAGCACTAAAGTAGTAAAACAATAACAATAATTCATTTTTCACATAACATATTTTATGTTTCTCTACATTGTCTGCATCTCTTTAGTGTTTGTTGGTATGCTTCTAAATTCTGCTTCTAAGACCCCTTCTGTTGCACTGCTTGACTTTGTAGTCTATTTTCATAATTATTGTTTTCACTGGTTTAATCCCCACTGGTTCATGCGCTATTTTTCTTCTCCGCACCCCCTATCCTACGTACTTCCTCTTCCTGACACTTGCGCCTCAGGAGATATATAGGACAGAATTGTGATTAGAGATTAGATTGTTGAACTGCATCCCTGCTCATCAATAAAGATTGAACTGTGTTCCCAGCTCAGCCATGAGTCCCTGGTCGTCTGTCTCCTGCCCATGAAGCTAGACCAGCAAATGGCACCTGAACAGGGACTGGCAAGTGTTTGTAGACATAATTACCTAGAAATAAAAAAAAAAAATTCCTGCCTCTAATTTTGTTCTCTTTTGATATTTTACAGTACTTGTATTAATTGGGAACTGGCTAATATCATGTATTTATTGTACATGGATAAATTTATTGTTTTATCTATATATTGTGTTCTCTTTTTAAAAAATAAAATTGTAATCTTAGTGAAAGCCAATATATGTTTTATTTAATTTTCCACAGTTTATAAAATGCTATGTGGGATCTCAAAATAGCTCACAGGGGTAATATTCCTGCTTTTTTAATTCAATTTTATTTATTTACTTTCCCTTTTGTTGCCCTTGTTGATTTTTTGTTGTTGTTGTAGTTATTATTATTGTTGTTATTGATGTCATCATTGTTGGATAGGACAGAGAAATGGAGAGAGGAGGGGGAAGACTGAAAGGGGGAGAGAAAGACCTATGCAAACCTGCTTCACCACTTGTGAAGTGACTTCCCTGCAGGTGGGGAGCCAGGGGTTTGAACCTGGATACTTAACACTGGTCCTTGTGCTTTGCGCTACGTGCACTTAACCCGCTGGGCTACCGCCAGACTCCCAATATTCCTGCTTTTATGAGCATATCCCATGTTTGAATTCCACCCCCAGCATATTAGAGGAAGCATGGTGTCTTTCTCTTTCAGTCTCAAAGTGATCCCAACAACACTAATGTCCTGGTGACAACAGAAAAAGGAGAAAAAGTCATGTGTAAACATTGAATAATTAATATAAAGTCAAATACCTCTTATTTATTGTTGTATATCCATATATCATTGACTTTGTTATGAGCAATTATGAAAAGCATATACTTTATTATCTCCTGGTCTAACAGAACTACTATTTCAGCAAGATATAATCAAATAGGAGCCAAGAGACAAACTATATATGTTTTTTCTTATTACTAAGTTGCCATATTTTTAACTTTCCAGATTGCACTGTTTTCCTTTACTTATTTTTTTTTCCCAGGAGGATGGAAGACACTAGTATCACTATTATTAAAGCAGAAAAATACTCTCAATATGTCTTCAGTGTATTTGATGCATCATACTTGTGGGATGCTTTAAATAGCTCCAGAGAGTTAATCAGATGCTTCAGACTTATAAATGGGGAAATTAAGAAGATAATGAACTGATACATCAGTAATAGACCTCTTTTAAAGACGGAGACATTTTGACTTTCTTCATTAAGATTTGTATCTCCTTAGAAAGAAATTATATTTTGAAGTATAATCCTATGAAACTTGATGTGATCTATTTCCCCAAACAGAATTGTCAATGACAAATAAGTGGCTATAAAATAAACATTATGAAAAATATAATAAAAAGGAAAACAAAATATGATGCAGATTGTTGTCTTCATATTTTCCATGGTAGTATAGACATAGTAAAATCTTTAAAAGTTAAGATGGAATGTTAATCTTGTTAAAACTATACATGGGTCTGTGTACAACATAAAATCCCTTGCTTTTTTAAATGTTTTGTTTTATGACAAACATAAATAAAATTAATTCTAGATTTATTTCATACATGGCTTACCAAAGTCATTTCAGTAATTTTCTTGATAATTAATTCTATTAAAATCAGTGTGTCTGTAGTATTTCTCTGTTGATATATTGACATTAGATAGTAAAACTCCTAAGTTAGATTTTTATGTAGGTTTTTTTATTTGATTAGTATGTATAGCAAAAAAAGATTATTCAAAGGTAACAGAATTTTAAAAATAAAAAAAACGTTTTAAAGATTTACAAGTGTATCTAATGCTACTGAAAAGTATACTTCAAAGACAATTTATAAGCATTAATTTAAAAGTTATCATATGGGCAACAATTTCTTTTTATTTTTTTATTTAATGAGAAAAATAATAGTGCACAGCACAGCTCTGGCTTATGGCAGTGTTAGAGGTTGAACGTGGGAACTTGGAGCCTCAAGCATGAAACTTTTTTGCATAATCATCATGTAAAATTCCTGGGGAAACACATGAACTGTGTTATGAACTTGTATTTTAATTGAACGAAAGCTACTAGGAGAAAATAAAAGTGAAAACCATAATTGAATCAGGAATAAAGTTACATAATTTACATCAAGTAAATGTGCAGCAAAAGGCATAAAATCATATTCTTTTCATCTATCCTCCAGTGTTTATATGAGCTCATTCTTACCCCAAAGTCTATAGATAGGAGCTCATATTGAACTTTTAATTTATAGTTTTTGTTGTTTCTAAGTGGCATATTATTTGAAAAATGGATTCAGTTTGGATTAACAATTTAATAAAACTTGCAAATGTGATCTTTTTCAAGATAGCAATTTCATATTGGCTAGAGAAATAATGGTTTCTTTTAGAAAAAGGTAAGGGATTTGTTGTACATATAATAACAGTGTTGGATTTTCAGTACTTATCTGTTTATTAATGAGAAAAAGAGTGGAAAGAGACAGAAGCATAGCATCACTCTAGCATATTAGTTGCTGGGGATAACATTGAATTTAGGACCGAATCTTTAAGAATTCATTGCTTTATTCACTGTGTCATTTCCAGGTTATAGCAATGCTGGGTTTTAATTGTTTATTATCTCACAAAATATTTAACATGAACCTTCTGACTGCCTCCATTTCCAAGCAGAGTTAAATCCCATACCAAGTAAATGTGAAATTCTTTTTTAATATTTTATTTATTTATTAATGAGAAATATAAGATGAGAGATAGAAAGAACCAGACATCACTCTGGTACATGTGCTGCCGGGGATTGAACTCAGGATCTCATGCTTGAGAATCCAATACTTTATCCACTGTGCCACCTCCTGCACCACTAAATGTGAATTTCATAGAAAGGAAAATGTGCATTATTTCTCTCATTTTCCTTTTCTTTTTAACTTTTAAATTATCTTTATTATTTTATTGTACAGAGACAGGAATCAACAGGGAAAGGAGGAATGGAAAGGAAGAGAGAGACACCTGCCTCATTGCTTCACCATTTGCAAAGCTTTCCCTCTGCAGGTAAGGACTGGGATCTCAAACCTAGTTCCTTGTGCTCACCTAGGTGTGCTACCACCCAGCCCCTTCCTCTTCTTTATAATATACTTACATGCTTTGAGAGATTTGAAAATTTTAGAAGTAACAGTAATCAATTTAAACTAGTCTATCTTTCTAGAAAATTACTATGTTGTATACTGCAGCAGAAATGAGATCTATTTTTTATTGATTAGCAGTAGCTCCAAGGACTAGAACAGATTAGAATTTATGCTCTCTAAAATTTTATTTTAATCTGAAATGAAACAGAAAAACTATAAAGGGGGGATTGGGCGGTAGCGCACTGGGTTAAGCACACATGGTGCAAAGCGCAAGGACAGGGTTAAGGAGCCAGGTTAGAACCCCGGCACCCCACCTGCAGGGAGGGTCGCTTCACAAGCAGTGAAGCAGGTCTGCAGGTGTCTTTCTGTCTTTCTTCCCCTCCTCTCTTGACTTCTCTGTCCTATCCAACAACAGTGACAATAATGACAACAATAATAATAAACACAACAATGATAAAAAAGGGCAATAAACAACAAATGGGGGAAAAATGGCCTCCAGGAACAGTAGATTCATGGTGCGGGTACTGGTACCCCAGCAGTAACCCTGGAGGCAAAAAAAGAAAAAATATAAATTAATTACATCCTTTTGAAATGATTTTCAAATGGCACAATAAATCTATTTTTATGTTTTTTCTAGAGTTTCACCATTTGAGCTGACTTTATATTATTATTATTTTGTTTGAGAGAGAGATGGAGATTGGCAATAGCACAGCTGTTAGAGCATGCACATTACTAAGCTCCTGCCCCCACCTGTGGTGAGTTTCAAAAGTGACAGAGAAGAACTGAATGTGTCTCTCCTTCACCAGATTTCTCTCTCTCTCTTTCTCTCTCTTCCCCTTTTCTTTGTCTCTATCAAGAAGAATGAAAAAAATAAAAATAAAGAATGACCACTGGAAATTGTATAATCATTGTGAAGGCACAGAGCCCAGCCTATAATACTGATGTCAAAAAAGAGACATAAGTGGGGGGCAACAAAGAGAGAGACAAAAACAAAAACAAAGACAAAAAGAAGGAGAGAAAAGATACCAAAGTGTTCTTTAGTGCTATAGGGGCCAAGCTCAAACTTAGCTCATGAACTTAACAAAGCAGTCACAGTAACCAGGCAAGCTACCCTATGCAGCAAAAATACTTTATATTAATAAGCAGTTTTATACATCCTAAAACCATGTATATAGTGACACAATTTAATTGTGTCTAATTGTTAGAATATGTATCCTTACTGTATAAAAACAAAATATGGATAATTTATTTTTCTTATATCAGTTCATCTGTACTAAACACAATTATTACTTCATGTTGTACTGATGTGGCACATTCATTGCATGAATCTTTCTTCAATATAATTTTGAAATTACTAAATATGACAAAACACTTAAAAGCCATAGCAAATAGCAATTCAGCAGGTAGAAAGGAGATAGAGTTCTGAATATGCTCTGGCATTGAATAAATCCGAGTCACACTATACTTTTCTTTCCTTCCCATTAAATCTAAAATTCAAAATAATTCTAAAGTTATTTTTAAAAAGAAACAATGTAATATATGCTACACAGCAGTAGCGATTTTCTATTGAATACCTTGATTTTGAGAATACCTCTAAACTAGAGTGTTGTTGTTTTTCTGGAAATTTTTAAGTGGCTTGGATTTTCCTCCATTTTTTTGTAACTTAAAATTCCCCCACAATCTGAATATGAAACATACTTTGTACCTGTCCTATTTCTTTTAATTGCTGAAGCTTTGGGTCTGCACAACAAATCCACTGTTTCCACTTTTTTTTTCTTAACCTGTTTCTTTTATTTGACCAGATAGAAATTAAGAGGGGAAAGGGAAATAGAGAGGTGGAGAAAATGATATTTTCAGAACTGCATTATCACTCTTACAGCTTTCTCCTTGCAGGTGGAGATCAGGGGGGCTTGAAATTAGTCCTTATGCATGTAAATATGTGTACTTAACCCAATGGCCACTCCTGACACCACTCATATCCTCTAATTATGCATTTCTTTCTAACAACCTAGCATTGCTGAAATGTTGATAGCAATCTTTTTTATTATTATTTATTTAAGAAAGGAAACATTAACAAAACCGTAGGATAGGAGGGGTACAACTCCACACAATACCCACCACCTGATCTCCATATCCCATCGCCTCCCCTGATAGCTTTCCCATTCTCTATCCCTCTGGGAGCATGGACCCAGGGTCCTTGTGGGTTGCAGAAGGTGGAAGGTCTGGCTTCTGTAATTGCTTCCCCGCTGAACATGGGAGTTGACTAGTCGGTCCATACTCCCAGTATGTCTCTCTCTTTCCCTAGTAGGGTGGGTCTCCAGGACACATTGGTGGGGTCTTCATTCCAGGGAAGCCTGGTCGGCATCATGCTGGCATCTGGGACCTGGTGGCTGAAAAGAGAGTTAACATACAAAGCCAAACAAATTGTTGAACAATCATGGACCTAAAGGCTGGAATAGTGCAAATGAAGTGTTGGGGGGTACTCTCTGCAGACTCTTGTGTACTTCTGCTTTCAGGTATATATTTTTCCCTGGTTCATGGACACATGTGAACATATGCTCTATCTCAGGGGACCTGGTCTATATCTAGATTTGGAGATTTTATTGGGGAGTGGACCACCTGGAATGGAATTAGAGAATACTATGAAAGGAAAGGTCTCACCTGTCTCACCTGAGTGATGAAGCTGAAGAGTTGTCATTCCACACCTGAAGTCTCTGGACACAGTCTGAAGTGAAGCATGCTGGGGTGGCACTCGTTGCATTGATTAGGTTGCGATTAGCGGATGCAATATTATTTGATATGAATTGAGAGAAGCATACAGGAAAGTGGGCCCCACCCTAATGTTCCAGGACTGGGGGAAATATAGGCTCTATAGTGGAAATGTGAGGTTCCTACTGTCTTAGAGTTCAAGAAGACAATAGAAGTTATTGTTATCACATTATTTGGTAATTAGGTTAATTTTGAAAAGTCCCTTTGTTAGGTTTTGAAAAAAACATAAATACATTTTTTTTAAGAAATCGATTTTAGTAAAGAAAGTTATCTGATACAACCATTAAAGCCAACTTTTTTTCTTTTTTGCCTCCGTGGTTATTGCTGGGGCTCAGTACTGGTACTACAAATCCACTGTTCCTGGTGTTCATTTTTTCTTTTTTCCATTTTACTGGATAGGAAAGAGAGAAATTGAGACTGGAAGAGGTTATAGAGAGAAGAGAGAAAAACAGACACCTGCAGACCTGTTTCAATGCTTGTGATGTGTCCTCCTGCAGGTGGTGAGCCAGGAGCTCCAGCTGGGATCTTTGTGTGAATTCTTGTGCTTAGTACTACATGTGTTTAACAGGGTGCACCATTGCTTGCCACCTAAGCGACCTAATTTTCCACACAGGACAGACTCACAATAACTTGCAGGGATATTAAAGATCATTCACTGTGTTTTCTAAGGCAGAGTTCCCAAATTATAGTTTACTTAGCAGTGAAAGTTCATCAATTTTTAAGTAATTAACAGTTTTATTTCATGGTCTCCTCTCTCCCTTACCTCTACATACTCATTATTATGGTTGTCAATTATCTTCTTAACTGTATGATTTTAATACTGGCAGTGCTACTATTAGCAAATTGCTCAGAAGCTGCTAATAGCTCTCCTGAGAGCTCTCAGCTTACCCTATATCTCCCACCTCACTGAAAGGTCATGATAATTATATCATCCTTATGAAGAGGAAATCAACATGCCAGTCAGAGGTAGAACTATTATGCTTCAGGTGGAACATAAATAAATCAGTTTTATTGAGTGTCCCAATGTGACCTATATACATACCTTTTTGTCCTTGTAAGTGTGATTAGCTCAAATGATAACAAAAAATCACAATGAATACTTATTAATTCACTTTATTTTGACAAACACTATCTTTTTATTGTTGTTTACAGCTATGTGTAGAAAATCAAATGCTGGTTTAAACAGTTGTAAGAAGTACTTGCAAAATGGTTTCAAACAAGTAAGGATTTCACTCTGTGAGAAGAGATTATTCTTTTATCATTTAAGTCATCAAGCAATTATGCAAAGGAATTTACTTCTGATTAATCTCTTACTTTAATGAGTTCCATTTTATTGGCATCACAGTTTAGAACTAATTATGACAAATGCTGAGACATTTGCAAGCAAGTACTTGAAATATGGGTGTTGAAGTACTAATATGTCCTGCCTGGGGAACTAAGTATTTCCTATTTATTTCTTTATGATTTCAATGTGCCACAGAGACAATTTCCCAGATTATTGTTTTTCCTAGGTTTAAACAATAGAAGATTTTATTAGGGTGGACCTGATTATTGATTTCTACCAGTCATTATTCAACTGGAAAAAAGTTCATTATCTATTATCTATTAGCTATGTTCAATAGTATGTTTTGCTCCACTGTTATGGGCATCTCCATCAGGAGCCCTTTGTGGGCCCCTACAGGACCTTACCCTCTGTGTGGATCAACTATTGTAGGGAAAGCTCCATTCTCTCAAGGTAAGTTGCACCAATCTACTCTGCCACTTAAGGGTCCTGAAATTAGTGCAGCCTAGAATGTTCCTAGCCACAGAATGTGAGTTCTGACCTACCTACAGGGATGCAGAGTTTACACAGGCTCAAGCAATGATTATGGGCCCCAGATCAAATTTATGGAGTCTAGAGTTAATAATATTTATATAATTTTCTCATATTTGGGAGCTACTATCTTCCCTGATACAGCTTTCTATTCCTATTTCCATCTCTGACACCATCTCCCCAGACAATACCTTTGACCTATCTGCATGTTAGCTATTGGGCTAAGCAAAAATTAGTAATGTTATGGGCCCTGTTGAATATACCTAAAATAGATCTACTAGCTTTTTCCAAAATAGAGAAATCAAATCTCATCTGCTATATTTTGCCTTTAGGTTCCTGACTAGCCAACAATTTGTTCTGCTTTATATCTTGATGGTTGCAGCCATCAATGTGCAGATTCTACCATAATGCCAACAGACTTCCCTGGGCAGATGACCTCACCAATGTGTCCTGGAGCCCCACCACTCCAAAGCGCTGCTCCGCTAAGGGAAAGATAGAAACACGCTGGGAGTATGGTTCAATCTCCCAATATCTGTGTCCAGCGGTGAAGCAGTTATAGAAGCCAGACCTCCCAACTTTTGAACCTCATAATGAACCTGGGTCTATGCTCCCAGAAGGATAAAGAATAGGGAATCTTTCGAAGGAGGGGATTGGATAGGGAACTCTGGGAGTGGGAATTGTTTGGAACTGTACCTCTCTTATCCTATGATATTGCCGTTATTTTCATTTTATAATAAATAAAATCTCTGGAAGAACAAGATGCAATTAGACTGAGAGGAAATATCAAATTACTAATTATTGTTAAACCAATTTTTTTCTTATCCATTAGAGTCTAACAAGGAAACGTGTTCCTAAGACCAATAGATAAAATATAAATGAGAATGTAATCTCCATGTAAAATAACTACTTCTGAAGTTTTTCTTCTCTTATTTTTATTAATTCCAACCTTTCTCTACATTATAATAATGATGTATTCTTTGATTTTCCAGTGCACAATTAAGGTTTAAACTCCAATAGTTGTAAACTATTGTCACTTTCTTATAATGAATACTTAAGTATCTACTAGACTAAATGATTTACAGTTTTATTTTGATTTATTAGATAATCTACTTTACACAATATATTGAATACAATTTCCACTGAAATTTGGCTTACTATAGTATATTATCTCCATTGACACAACTAGTCACTCCATTTCAAGTGCATATTCCTTCCCATATGGAAATATATAGTGCTCTTCTTACTTCTTCTTCTAGCGTTTGCCCTTCTTCTGTAGCCAGTCAACAGCATCAGGTTGAGACTGATGTAAAGTTTCGAGACCTCCTTTGAATCTGGAGAGGTGGCAGTCGTTGACTATGTGGGTCATAGTCTGTCTGTAGCCGCAGGGGCAGTTTGGGTAGTCTCTGGCTCCCCAGCGATGGAACATAGCGGCGCACTGGGCATGCACTGGGATGCATTGGATCGACCTTCCCGTGGTGCATCCCGTGAGTACCCATTCATTGGGGAAACTGACGATCCTTCCTAGCCGACTGAATCCACATGGATCCCAGTCACTTTCAAAGCCAGCTCTTCTTACTCAAGCAGAATTTCATCAGCCAAAGGAAACTCAGGGAAGCAGAGGGGCCACTGTTGCCAGTTTTTCTAGCTTTGAAGAGATTACAACCCCTTGAAGTGGTTTCTATCTGTACTTATTGAAGTTAATTAAAACTCATATATTTTATTTTGACAAGATAGACAAGTATAAAAAGTAAAAGTTAATTCTCAGTCCATGTCACTGCACCTGAAATAAGTACAACCAGAGAGATTTGTAAGGGTTAAAGTAGTACTTGCGAGATAATATTTCACAGATTTTATTTATTTACTTTAATAGAGAAAGAAGCTGAATTCAGTTCATTTTGTTTGTTTGTTTGTTTGTTTGGTTAGTTTTGGAGTTTCTCTTTTTATTATTTATTTATTTATTTATAAAAAGGAGACATTAACAAAACCATAGGATAAGAGTGGTATAACTGGGAGTCGGACAGTAGTGCAGCAGGTTAAGCACACATGGCACAAATCACAAGGACCAGCTTAAGGATTCCGGTTCAAACCCCAGTCTCCCCACCTGCAGGGGGTTTGCTTCACAGGCGGTAAAGCAGGTCTGCAGGTGTCTATGTTTCTCCTCTCCTCTCTGTCTTTCCCTCTTCTCTCCATTTCTCTCTGTCTTGTCCAACAACGACGACATCAACAATAGCTACAACAACAATAAAAACAAGGGCAACAAAAAGGAAATATTTTTTTTTAAAGAGGGGTACAACTCCACGTAATTTCTACCACCAGCTCTCCGTATCCCATCTCCTCCCTGATAGCTTTCCTATTCTTTATCCCTCTGGGAGTATGAACCCAGGGTCATTGTGGGATGCAGAAGGTGTAAGGTCTGGCTTCTGTAATTGCTTCCCTGCTGACCATGGGCATTGACTGGTTGATCCATACTCCCAGCCTGCCTCTCTCTTTCCCTAGTGGAGTGTAGTTCTGGGGAAGCAGAAAGCTCCAGGACACATTGGTGGTGTCATCTGTCCAGGGAAGTCTGGTTGGCATCATGCTAGCATCTGGAACCTGGTGGCTGAAAAGGGAGTTAACATACAAAGCCAAACAAATTGTTGAATAATCATGGACCTAAAGGCTGGAATAGTGCAAATGAAGTGTTGGGGGGGTCTGCCATTTTGTAGATAGCTCGTAGGCATATTTTAGTTATATTCCAAAGGGCCTGTGACTATACTAGTTTTCTTTTTTTTTTTTTCCTGAGCCTAAAATCTGATATTCAGGTGAATCCAAGTCTGGGGAGATGATGTCATGGCTGGGAAAGGGACAGAAACCTGGATCAGGGAAGAGAGTAGCTCCCTAATATGGGAAAGGGGTATAAATATTGTTGACTATAAACTCCATCAATTTGATTTGGTCTGGGGCCCATATTCATCTTAGGAGCCTATATGACCTCTGTATCCCTGTAGATCTGAGCTCACATTCTGTGGTCATTAATAGGAACATTCCAAGCTGCCCCAATATCAATACATCTTCCTCAGGTGTAGCTTAGAGTGTGTTGTCCATCCTCCCTTTGGAGGATGGAACATTCTCTACCATTGTTGATCCAAGTTGAGGGCAATATCCTATGGGGGGCCCACAAAGGGGTCTACTTTATTAGGGGTAATAATGCACTTTAGAGGCCTCAGTGATATGCAATATTAAGTTTTATGTGAGAGCATTTGGTATTCATCCAACACAGATATGAAAATATTACAACATACAAGATTATCCATATTAAGTTAAATTGTGTATCAATGCTGGTATATTCTCATATCTGTGTTGGTATGGGTGTGGTCATTTTCATATTTGAAAACATAATTACAATTAAGTATCGTAGGATTCAAGGATATGCCACAAAAAGTGCTGACTAAAATATCTGATGTTATATGCATTCAACAACATAACTCCAGATGTGAGATTAACAAAAGAACTCACTATTCAATCTTAATTTCAAACTTTTAACCATAGTTGCCAAGTACTGGTAATACTTTCATAAGATAAATGCCTTGGTAAAAATCTACTGTGTGGGGGTCGGGCGGTAGCTCAGCGGGTTAAGCACACGTGGCACAAAACACAAGGACTGGCATAAGGATCTCGGTTCGAAAGCCCCAGGCTCTCCACCTGCAGGGGAGTCGCTTCACAAGCCAAGCGGTGAAGCAGGTCTGGAGGTGTCTCTCTTTCTCTCCCCCTCTCTGTCTTCCTTTCCTCTCTCCATTTCTCCCTGTCCTATCCAACAATGAACAGCATCAACAACAACAATAATAACCACAACAAGGCTACAACAACAAGGGCAACAAAAGGGAGGAAAATGACCTCCAGGAGCAGTGGATTCATGGTACAGGCACTGATCCCCAGCAATAACCATGGAGGCAAAAAAAAAAAAAAAAAAAAAAACTACTGTGAAAAACTCATATTATGGGTAGGGGTATAGATAGCATAATGGTTATGTAAAGAGACTGTCATACCTGAGGCTCCAAAGTCTCAGGTTCAGTCCCCACACCACCATAAGCCAGAGGTGAGCAGTGTTCTGGTCTGATATATATAATATTTTTTTAAAAGGTGGTGGTCCACCTGGTTAAACACATATACTACAGTATGCAAGAACTAGGTTCAAGCCTCTGGTCTTCACCCGCAAGAAGAAAGCTTCAGGAGTGATGAAGTAGAGCTGTAGGTGTCTGTCTCTCTCCCTCTCCCTGCTCCTCTTTCTAACTTTGTCTCTATCCAATAATAATAATGATAATAATCATAATAATGCCATATCATGAATCACGGAGGTATTTTATGTAACACACCTGAATGTCTGATTGATACTTACATGTATATTTTATAGTATGGTATATATTAAGTTCATCATTAAAAAAGAAATATACATCAAGAAAACATTAATAATATTAATTCACTACTCGTTAAATCTTTAATCAGATAAAAAAGTACAATCTGAAATTTAAAGTATGGAGCACCACATACTTCTCACATAGTTATAAAAAGAAATTAACATAGGTCAGAAGTTTGAGGTCATTAAACTTTGTCAAGGTCTAGTATTACATCCTCAAACACAGCTGAAACTCATTTTTAAATCTTTGAGTGTCTATCAAATTTTCACAAGAGACATGACTTGAAATTACCTGTCATAATAATGAGTATTTATTAAAATGAATTTGGATAGCTTCTTTAATTTTAGATTTATTCTTTGTCTCTAATATCCAGTAATTCTACATCACTCTTTATCATATTTCTCTGCCTTCTATTTTTGAGAGCTTATGGTTTTGCCATAGCCTAATGTGATAGTATTATTAGTCTCCCAAGCAGACTTCATTCTCCATAAAATTAAGACTTTCTTTAAAGAAAATCATCAGATTTCAATATAATTTTATCACTAGGAAGTTTGAAATAGAAATTAGGAGTTATAATACATACTATTCTGGTAACTGGATATTTTTTACTTCTCCTTCCCAACTCCCTCATTACCCTTCATGTTTCCAGTGACATGACCCACCGACTGTAATGTAAGGTGTCACTGAACTTTCTGTTCACTGCTCTCATTATATTTAGTCAGTTTGAAAAACAAGCAGAAAATGAGAAAGAGGTCAAGACACACATACTTTCTACCTGTCACCTTTGTTATCAGTGTCCTTATAGAAGTGGTGACATCTCTGAAGTTATCATAGAGTCCTTTCAATGAAACTATAATCTACAACATGTTTCATCACTTCCTTTACCTCTCTCATATCTCTGTAATCTCCTTAGTTGCTAGAACAGGCACATCTTTTAGAAGAATCTCATTCATGTTACTTTCATGGATTATCCTGTTCCATGGGCGGTCTTTCTCTGACAAAAGTGTTGCAGTTCCTTAAGAAAGTCTTAATGGGATTTTAAAATAAAGTAAAATTAGTTAAGTGAATATCCATTGTGTTTATGTTGCATGCCAACCTAAAACATTACACACACACACACAATCACACATATATACATATATATATATATATATACATATACAGTATATACACTTCATATTTTATGCTGAGAAATATAAATCTGCACTAGGAAAAGTAAGTATTGGGGTGCTACTTACTTATTTGTTTGCTAATTTTAATTAGCAAGGTGCATCACTTTAGCATACAGGTTGAATATTCTTTTTTGTAAATCAAATATAATATTATCTCCAGCATTATCTATGTGTTCTGACAGGTTAATAGCACCACAATGGGGTCCCTTGCCCATCAGATTCTAGTTAGTGTTGGCAATCAATGGCATCAATAAGAGATGAGAAGGAATGTGAAAGTATATAGTTTGGGGCTATTTTTGTTCCTCCTCTCTTCCCACTCAGTGATAAAGACAGTAATAGTTCCCTAAGATTCCTAGGAATTGGGAGCCTGATCATCTCTGCAGATTCCTTCATGCTTCCCAAATTGAATTTAAAACTCAACAGAGTTAGTTTTAAGAACAGAAAACATCAAGAAAAAAAAATAAAAGCAAAGATTGCTATCAAGAAGTTAAGAACCTCTGTGCTTGGATGTCTAATAAGTCTACAGGGGTTTCAAATTACACTGAATGGCAAGATCAAATGCAAAAGACTGCCCTCATTTGGCGGTTGCCTCTATATCATCTGGTCACTTTAGCCACATTACAATATTACTTTAATTTAGTAGATAATTTGAGAAATATCTGCTATAACAAACTACTTTCAGGTTAATATAGTCTTAGGTATATTCAACTGAGAAAGTTTGACTGTTGCTTTCCCCTCTATTACATATAACCCCCCCTAGTATGTACAAAGAAGGAAAAATGACTACAAGATTCTATGTTAACGTTTTTATTCTGTCAATTTACATTTCCTAACAAAAGTATGAAGTCAGAAAAAGGCAATAAGTTGTGATGAATGATGAAATTTGTAAACTATCCAATACTCATGAAAATACTACCCAATACTCATGAAGATATATCTTCATTGAAAGTTTAAATGCATACAATGAAAATTTCTGAATGTAAAGTGGAATTGGCATGTGTTTTAGTGAATATGAATTAATATTGTGTTTGGTGTATATTTTATTAAAACCTGTACTGATTTGAAAGTCCAGGTCCATTTTATAATGATACTAAATTTTACCGCTGTTATACCTGAACTTTCAATTTACTATCTTTTATAGAAAAAGGAACTAGCAACTCTCCCAGAGAAATAGTTGTCAGTATTCTTTCCTCTTTGTGGAGATTATTAGTGATTATGTCCATAAAGCTCATTGTGAGTTGAAAATAATTGGATTTAGTAGCCTTTGAGATTCTAATTTTATTGATATAGAATCAATGGCCTAGATTTAACTCTGAGGTATTTGTGACAAGAACTCATTGCTATATTTAGTAAGTGCCTCAAAATATTTGAAGAGTGTCAAAATATATCAATCTCTTCAAATGCAGAATTCTTGTCACTGACTAAGAAGGCAATGGTTAGTCAGATGAAGTTCTTGAAGTTATATAACAAATTGCCTTTAATTGTGCAATTTTAAATTTAGTAGGAGTATGTCTTGAGAAGGAATTCATTAATACAGTTTAAAATTAAATGCTACTATTGTTATACTTGGAAGAGATAATATTATTTTCTGAATTTTTCTCATTTACACGAATTAATCATTACCTTTATAATGAAATTTTTTCAGTTTTTGGAGGTATTATGGATGATCTATGATATCTTATAAAATATTCCAAAATTAGATGTTATTGCAGTTTATCTGAATAAGTACCCAGACAATAAATTTATTTTTGCTAAATTCCAAATATGTATTTCTTTATTTTTAAAAAATAAATAAATACTCTATTAAAAAATAGGACTTTTGTAGCCAGTGAAGATTTTGTCTTTTATAAAGGTAGCACTGACTTTATGGGACTCTTGATGTTCAGGAGTAAAACTTCACTTCTCATCAAATGAGGTATGATCACACTGTATGTCATATCCTCAGTTAAATGTTTTCTTTTTCTTTTTCTTTGCAGAGTGCTGGTAAGTTATTGATGCCTGTATATAAATACTTATAAATTTATTTTTAAAGACAGAAAGTGAGAGGGAAGGGGAAGGTAAAGAAATGGGAATCTGGAGAATGTTATGCATGTACAAACTATTGTATTTACTGTTGAATGTAAAACATTAATTCCCCAATAAAGAAATAAATTATTAAAAAAAAAAAAAAACAGAAAGAATGGCCTCCAGGAGCAGTGAATTTGTAGCGCAGGCATGAGCCCCAGCAATAACTCTGGAGGCAATAAAAAAGAAAGTGGTCCAGGAGGTGGCACAGTGGCTAAGGAACTAGACTCTCAAGCATGAGGTCCTGAGTTCAATCCCCAGCAGCACATATACCAGAGTGATGTCTGGCTCTTTCTCTCTCTCTCCTCTTATCTTTCTCATTAATAAAACAAATAAAATCTTTTAAAAAAAAAAGGTCTGATAGCTCAGTTATCATATCCCTTGCTTCTGATCCTTTCTAAAGGCCTTCCAACTTTGATTCTGCTGTCTGAATTTCTGCTTCTCTTGCTTGTGGTGCCTAATTTCCTTGGGTTTTTGTGATTTCTGAATATGAATTTATGTTTCTTTTTATTTATTTATTTATTCCCTTTTGTTGCCCTTGTTGTTTTATTGTTGTAGTTATTCTTGTTGTCGTCGTTGTTGGATAGGACAGAGAAATGGAGAGAGGAAGGGAAGACAGAAAGGGGGAGAGAAAGATAGGCACAGGCAGACCTGCTTCACCGCTTGTGAAGCGACTCCCCTGCAGGTGGGGAGCCAGGGGCTTGAACCGAGATCCTTAAGCAGGTTCTTATGCTTTGTTCCATGTGTGCTTAACCCACTGCGCTACCGCCTGACTCCCTGAATTTATGTTTCTTAAAATGTCATCTGTGCGAATTTTGGAGACCTGAGATAAAAGAGGGTTCATAGGAGAGAGTAAAAAAAAAAAAAAAAAAAAGAAATACCTGCAGTACTACTTCACCATTTGTGAAACTTCCCTTGCATTTGGGGGCCAGGGACTTGAACCCCAGTCCTTGAGAATGATAGCATGTATGCTCAGCTGGGTACATCACATCCCCCTCCCTTGGAGCCTATAATTAAAAGAAATTGCTTATAGGTTCTTTTGGATTCATTGGACACATTTCCATAGCATCCAGAGCTTGCTCTTAAATCTGGTTCTTCAGTGCCCACAGCTTTTTGGTGCCTGTCCCAAGCAGTGTATTGTGGATGATAGCCTGTGACAGACAAGTAGTTATTTATGTCACTCTTACTGGATATATTTGCTGCAGAATTCTTCTTTAAAAAATGCCTCTAGTGCCCACTTTTTACAATTCATTAGAACAAGCCAAGCCCAATCACCAATAGTTGCCCTGGCACCTCATTTTAGGTAGTTTTATAGAAAAGTGCTTCCAGAGAAACCTCTAGTAAGCAGTTTTCCTTGGCATACTTGAGGCAGATTCCTGGCAAGCTTCAATAAGCTTCATCATCATAACAAACAAAATGGCAGTATTTGCACAGAACTGTGCGTATGTCCTCTCCAAAAGATATGAATCAATCACATTCCTCAAATGAGGTTTTTCTTGGTGTGGAGACTTTTTATCTACTACTTTCATGTTATCCATATTGTACTTAATGAATAATCTAATCCCTTTATGACATTAATCCATAATCTCTCATAATCTATTAGACATTATTTATGGTGAAATGTCCTTATTCAAGCTACTGTGCTGTTTCTAGCTCTTGATTGATACAGACTGATATCACACATAATGTGGCAGCAGTGATCATTTACTTAATTCTTTCTGCACTTATTTGAAAAGTTTATGTAAAAAAAAACACCTTGAAAAACAATGTTAATACAGTTTGATTTATAAATGTATACAGTAGGGCTATTAAAATGTCTCACCTGAATACTGTGCTACTTTGCTATGTGCAAGACCCAAGTTTGAACTCAGTTCTCACCATATTAAAGAAATCTTGGACCAGGAGCCCAGAGCCCTCTAAGAATCCTTCTTTCTCCTCCTTTTTCAGAGTCCTTCATTTTGATGTAATACATAAAACTGTTCAGTAAAGTTTGTATATCAGTTCGGCACTTAATGATTAAACTGTGTAGTAATTTTTGCATCTGAATTTTAAAACGTATCTCTAAAATAGTCATTATATTGGGGTTGGGAGATGACACACCCTGATGAGCACTACACATTACCAAGCACAAAGTTCTGACTTCAAGAACCCTGTATCAAGGATGAAGTTTTCAAGTGGTGAAGCAGCATTATAGGTATCTTTCTCGCTGTATCTCTCTTTCTACACTCTCAGTTTTCCCCATCTCTACCCAAAAGAAAAAATAAAAATAATTTTTAGTAGGAATGGTAGATTTATCATGCAGGCACTGAGCACAAGTGATAATCCTGGTGGAAATAAAAGATTAAAAAATATTAAAAACAGATATACCATCCACCTTCTGCACCATATAATGATCCAGGGTCCATACTCACAGAGGGATAAAGAATAGGAAAGCTATCAAGGGAGGGGATAAGATACGGAATTCTGGTGATTGGAATTGTGTGGGATTGTACCCCTCTTCTCCTATGGTCTTGCCAATATTTCCATTTTACAAATATTTTTTAAAAAAGAAAAATATAGTCAGCATAGAGCAATAAATGACCAGAATAACAAAATAAAGAAATTATTCATTAATTGTTACAGATTATTTTCAATCAGTAAAAGAAAATTAAAAGTGATCATAGAAAAAGAAGAAGGAAAAAACAAAACCTAAGTGCAAATAAAATTAACATGAATTTCATACCCATTACACTCTTTTGCTTTCCAAATGTGTTAAATGTATAGGCACTATCATAATGACCCATTTAGGGTTGTTAGTGTATTGAAATTGACTGAAGATATATATAGAAACATATCACTAATAGAACCACTTTAACTACTTGTTTTCAAAAAAAAAAAATTAAAGGCACGTGAATCACAAGAACAGATGAAAACCAGACCCTCTATGTATTAAAATTAACTTAGTAGATAAAAATATCCAAGACTTTGTTTAAAATGTCTTCTGCTTAGAAAATGTCTTAGTATGTCATTTGTTTTTAACACTAACAAGATACACATATTGAACAATTTCCTCTATAAAATAAGCATTTGCATATACCCACCAATTCACTTCTTATTCTACAACTCCAGTACTCTGTCAGATTTCTTCCACAACATCGTCATTTTACGTCTTCCACTTCTTAAAATACTAAAGTCCAGTACAGCTTTCTTAAAGTATTTTCTAATTTGACTTTTATTCTACTTGGCTTAATGTGGTTGTTGCTGTTCATATTGAGCCTCTAAATTGTGGCCAGTGTAATCAAAGTACCTTTGAATGTTAATTAATTGAGTGAGATTTACATAACCACATGTGGCTAATGACTACTATGTTGAACTGCATAAATTTATACAATTTCAAGTACGGAGTGCAGATAACTGAGTTGCAATGAGAATTTAAAATGTAAGGGTAGAAGCTGATCTATTCTTTTAAATGATAAAACACTCAATCAAAATGGCTATCTGACTGACTAAGCTTAGATTTCATTAGTTTCCTGGTATATTTCATCAGCAGATGTGAACACTAAAGAATCACTTAATGGACATTAAATATGGGCTGTAAGTCTGTGGTTTTTACTTTTATGTTTTGTGGTTGGAAAATCAAGTGGGGTTTGAATTCACAGTAAAACTTAATGTACCTTTGTAAATGAAAGCAACTGTTTCTTAATTGAACATGGTAAGATACTGAACTATTTTATTAAACTAATAAAAAGGCTAACGTAAAGTCAGACAATATGTCATTGTATTCTTACAGGATTGAATGAATAATTTAATTTAGTATGAAGTGCTTCTGAACAAGAATACCTATATTACAAGGTAAAATGACTGTTACTGCTGATTAAAATGAACTAGTAAGTTTTATAACTGTATGGAATGTTAACTTACCTTAAATATGTTCAGTGTAAAGCCATTTCTTTTCTATATATAATATTCAGTGATACAAAATCATCACATATAGTTAATATCACTATTTCTTCAGAAAAGCATTGCTATAGAATATTTTCTATTATGCATTCAGATTCCATAGATGCATCTTATCCTAATCATCACAAACGAGAAAAATAAATGACTATGAACACGGAATAAGGGCATTGGCATTCTCTAAGCAATGGTATTTAAAAAGTCATAGATTGGGATTTTGCATGCTTACTCTTTTTTTTTTTCCCCAGAGCCCCACCCCCGCCCCACCCTCGCTTACTCTTTTTTGACACCATTAGATAAACCATGTTAAGAAGTCTGGAAAGTACTCCTGAAATGTCCTTATCTGTTAGATTATACTTATAATTATTTTAATCTTAATGTTTCAAAAGGGAAAAAAAATAGTGAGTAAAATTTAACAATACTGATAATAACCCTGTTGCACATATCTGTGGCTTCCCTGGCTCCAAATGACTTTATTTTATTGATTTATTTGCTTGTTTATTTATTTTTAGATAAATGTTTGTGTTTTTATATGTGTGGAGGGAGGGGGCTGTTCTACAGACCAAAGCTTTCTCCAATGTAGCAGCAGAACAGAGCTTGAATCTGGGTTGCACTTATGACAAGGTAGGTGCATTATTATCTGGGTGAAATATTTTTTAAATAGTTTTAATTTAAAATTTTTAAATTTGTGGTCTGGGGGCTGGTGCAGTGGCTAAGGCACTAGACTCTCAAGCATGAGGTCATGAGTTCAATCCCCAGCAGCACATGTACCAGAGTGATGTCTGGTTCTTTCTGTCCTCCTATCTTACTCATGAATAAATAAATAAATTCTTTAAAAAAATAATTTAAATTTAAAAGGCAGTTTTAAATTTAAGTAAAATCTTAAGCTCTAGATAAATAATGAGAAAAATACACAGTTCATTTATTTCCTTATAACACAGTGCACTGATAAGTCACTTAAAACAGGTCAAATATTGTTTCTTCCAAATTGTAAATGCTAACAACAAAGAAAAAATACCACTGGCAACTCTGGCTCTTCTTAGAACCTTTGCACAGACAACATAAATGTTTGCCCACATGAGAATCCATATTGTTCTGCTATGCCAACACTTTTAACAAGCCCATTTCAGGCAGTGCACTTCCTAATAAAGCCCCATCATCTAGATATGAACCAAGGCTCGGCCAAAGAGACAGAGTACATGTACACATGTATCCATAAGTTAGGGGAAAATATATACCTCAGAGCAAAAGTACACAATAGTATATTCAGTGACTCCGTAAGTGTAGCAAGCAAGTAGAAAGACCTAAAAAAGCTAACAATCAAATAGTTTCTACTTAGACCTAGATATTCTCCTCAACTACTTCCTATTTCACTTCCCTCAATCACTCCAAGTCTAACCTTGTCAGACAAAGTAAGGACTAAAAAAGCTGGATACGGACAAGAGACTGGCATAAATTAATGATGGCTCTTCGGTTTACTACCAGGCCACCTCATCTCCCAGGGCACTAGTCAGGGAATCCTGGGATTCCCACACAGATATGATGGGACTAGACCTCTAAATGATCCCTCTCTTCACTATCATCTCCATCATGAACAACATAATGGACCCCTTGTAGGCCCCTATAGGACCTTGCCCTTAATGTGGATCAACAATAGTAGGGACTGCCCCATTCTCTGAATGGAGGCTCAATCAAAATCCTCTACTCACTCTAAGAAGATGGGTCTGGCAATTCCTATAGGTCTGAATTCACATTCTGTGGTCATAGTTAAGAACCTTGTTTCCCAATCCCATTTACTCTTTAATTCTTAAAACATAATGTTGGAAAGTAAAATGATTAAAAAAAAAAAAAAGCAAAGATTGAACTATCAGAGACATGGGAGGCTGCACAGCAGACAGCTTTGGACTCACAAACATAAGGTCTTGATTTCAGTTAAGACATATGCCAGAGTGTTACTGTGTGCTTGCTCTTTGACTTGTTTTCTCTTCTAATATTTCTATTTAAATATATAAATAAAACTTCTTTAAATGTATAAATAAGCATTTATAAAATATTCAACTACTGGTTGTAAATTAAAAAACCAACTCAACATAGAAGGCAAAATACTTCAGCATTTCAGTTTGACATACAGGTGTACACTTTAGATTAAGAATGTTGATTTATATAAATTTAAATGTGTTTTTTCCTACTGTTTTAAAATTATACAAGTCAATACTGGTACAAATTCTGTTAGTGATTTTTTTTTCTTTTAGTTTTGGTGTCTTAGATTTATATCTCCTCCTTTTTTCTTAGACAGATAAAAGAATGTTGTTTCTTTTTATTTTGTTCAAATAAATTCACTTGTTTTTTGGCCACAAGACTCCCCTACCACCACCTACATTAGTGAGCTATGACGTAAACTACAACACAATTTTTTATCAACACTGCACTTAAAGGCGTCTACATATTGATTTTAGACATGGCTTAGAAAGCCTTTGTTCTGAAATGAAATAAATTGATTAGAAAATATTTACCACCCTGAAAGAAAAACAAGCAAAAATAATCCCATATTTTTCAATTTGTTTGTAAGTAACAGTTCCCATGAATTTGAAATGAGACATCTTTCTAGGTCCTAATGTCTCACACTACAATGAATTCTAAAGAGAAAAAGGAAAGCCCAATTTTAGAGTGAGACTATATGTCTATAATATAGCTTGACAAGTATTATATTACTATTCTACAGTGTAAAAAGAAATCCCAGCTACTATTTTAATGATACATGCATGTTATAATCTATACTGTTCATAATAAACAATACAAATAAATGTATATGCCCTTTACAATTCATATTTTGACTCCTAGTTATTTGAAGATGGGATTTGGAGTACAATTATATTTAAATGAAGTAATGATTTGAAGTTTCTCAAATTATAGGACCATTTATTTGTAATATCTGGTTATAATATTTCAAGAAAACTCACTTGATATTCTATTTCCCTGGAAAGTACAAAAAAAATACAAATGTTTCCCAACTGGTCAGACGTAAGAATTTAATAAATTCTTAATGTAAACAAGCACATGGTCCTAAAAAGAAAGTTGCTGATGAGGGTTAGTCAGTGGTGCACCTAGTTAAGTACATGCATTACCAAGCACTTTACTCTTTTACTTATTTAAATGTCAGAAATATCTAATGACCCTTTATCAACATCTGTACCATATCATGTCTTACATAATTCTCCAATGACACACATTCATTCTCTACTTGGTAATGAAGCTAAACTTTTAAGAGAACACTACAATAATCTGCTGAACACTGAAATTACCAATAGTAATAGTGCCTTTATCTTCTGATTCCGAATCTCAAACCCTTTTAAACTTTTCATCTAATTTTCAAAATCTAATAATAGCCATAACGCTATTCTCTCTTTCTAACTTCCTACTTCTTGCCATCTATAGGAGATAAATATTTGCTTCATTTACTATCTATATGATTCTTTTTTCATACCTTTGTCAGAAATATCTACTATAGTTTTTCTGATTAGAGTGCATATAGGAAGAAGGGGGGAAAAGGAGGTCATAGTAGCAGAAGCATTGTAGCAATTCTGAGTGTATTTGCTGTTTGTTGGTTGATATTTTATTTTAATGAGACAGACATATAGTGAGAAAGATCAGAGCATTGCTCAGCTCTGGATTCTTGTAGTGTTAGGGATTGAATCTGAGACCTCAGAGCCTCAGGTAGACAAGTCTTTCGCATAGCCATTATGCCTCTTCCAGAGCCCCAAAGTATTTTCTTCTTACTCATTCTTTCCCCTATAGTATTGTTAATTTTGGGCTTCTGGTGGAGCTGGGGATTGAACCTAGGATCTTTGGTGCCACAGGGATGAAAGGCTTTTTGAGTAGCCATTATGCTACCTCCTCAACCTTAATGAGTTAAGCTGTAACACAAGTATCAAAGACTTCTTCTGAAGACATTTAGAATGTTGTTGTTTGATGGATTCTATCACTAGAGAATAGCCCATAACAACAAAAACTAGAGAGGGAAAAATAAAACTCATTCCCTTTAGAAAGAGTCATCACTTTTTGTTGAGATCAAAAGAAAAACAATGGTGTGGGCAGAAACATTAAAAAAAGTGTTCTTCTTGATGATATGATACAGAATTATAAAGAAATTCAAGGGACCTGGCAGTGGCATACTTGGTTGAATGCACACATTGCCATACGCAAGGACCTGGGTTTGAGTCTCAGCCCCACACGTGTAGGCAAACCATTTCTACAGGTGTTTATTCTTTTCTCTTGCTCTCAGTTTCTCTCTGTCCCATCAAATAAAATAGAAAAAAAAAGAAGTAAATCCAAATAAATTGATTTTACCACGAGTTGTGCCAAGCAGGTGCAAATTCAATTCAATGGCAGGATGATTGGGAGCTACCACTGTCATTTAGTGGCAAAGAGCAAGGTGTTTCACATACTCACATGCAATGGGCTCTCTGTAAGAAAAAGCTATACCTCTCAAAATTCCAGTAGCGTGTCCCAGGAGAAACAGCATTTCAGATACTATTGTCAGAGTTTTTCCTACTGCTAGCTGTTTTCAAACCACTGTATTGTATTTAATATTATGCAACATATGATGCAGGTAATACTTCAGTAAATGAAATCTTTAACTAATGAATCTAAAATGTCAGCAGGGTAAATCTTGTGCGCAAGGCTCTTGAAATTGGTAATCTATAGCTTTCAAAACTGCATAAGTACTTTCTATTAATTTACTCAATTTGGAAAGGCACAGATATTCTCAAGTTTCAAAGTTGTTTATGTCAAAACAGTGGTAAATGTCTGCAGATTATCCCAGTGAAATCAAACAGCATTGTAAATGTTTTGCTTTTAAAATAGCAGAAGATTTTTGAGTTCATTTCTGCTCAAATTTTTAGCTCATCAGTCTTTCCCTTGGAAATATTTGCATAAAGTAGTCTGAATGTAAGCTTCCCAGTACATAGGAGAACTCAAAGACAAAAACAAATCATCTGTGGAAGGAGCAAAATGTGGTGCTGAAATCAAAGCTGATCTCTAAGCAGCACCAGAATTAAAACATCTCATATTTGTGTGCAGAACAGTTGTGCATTTGAGGTTTTTTTTCATAGATATCTAATGGGAAGAAGCTCAGTAAAAATATGACCAAATCTTAAAATAATTATTCATGTTAAATACAATCTCAAATATACTCAACTTTTCATCCCCAATTTTGTCTTGGCCTTGACATTTTTTGTGTATGTCTAATATAGTTCATAGCTTCCTTTGGAGAATAAAAGCCATCTCTAATAAAATGTTCAATTATTTTTAAGAGTTTGAGGATTTATTATAGAAACTAAAAACCACTCAACTTGCAGACAAATCACTCACACTTAAATTTTCTTTAACCATCCCTTTAGTCTGCTGCATTTATATTTTCTATTGTTTGTGTTTTTTTCTCAGCTAAATGCCTCTGTAAACTGCCCAAATCTTTGGAATGACTCTTTTTAAAAAATTTTATTTATTTATTTTCCCTTTTGTTGCCCTTGTTGTTTTTATTGTTGTTATAGTTATTACTGTTGTCATCGTTGTTAACTAGGACAGAGAGAAATGGAGAGAGGAGGGGAAGACAGAGAGGGGCAGAGAAAGACAGACACCTGCAGACTTGCTTCACCGCCTGTGAAGCGACTCCCCTTCAGGTGGGGAGCTGGGGGCTTGAACTGGGATCCTTACACTGATCCTTGCGCTTTGCACCACGTGCGGTTAACCCTCTGCGCTACTGCCCAACTCCCAGAATGACTTTTTCAAACATCTCTTTCCTTTGGTTATTTGCAGTACAAATTGGATGCGTATAGTCAAGTTTATACATATGAAGAAAATTATAAGCAGAAGTATTTTTTATGTTGAAATAAGAATACATTTCCAGAACTGAAGTTTACTGATATTTGAACAACTACACTGAAATTCCCTTCTTCGATATTTCACAAAGGAGGGATGTCTACCTAAGTGATGGATTGGGGATGATCAAAGGTAAAATGAGGTAACTGAGATGAAAAGAAGTTTGTTAATTAAGTAGACTATTAATGTAGGGGGAGTGGACACAGAATTCTACACAGGATAGTGTAAAATTTTGACCAGGCACATAGTGAGATGGTGGGATCGCTCTGAGACAGAACTTGTAACAGAGAAGACCTAGAATGATATTTGGTGCCTCAGTAGGATGTAATTGGTTTGTTTGATTAATTTGGTTGGATGGTAGGGGAATGGAATTTGCTACAAGGATTAAGGAGAAATTCTGACTGCTTTATATGATAATAATGGCTGTTGTGTGGACCGGAAAAGAAGCTCAGTGCCTAGTGCACTGGACTTACAGGCATGAAGCCCCAGGTTATTTTGTCTTGGGGTGGAATATACCTCTTATTACACCTCATTTATGGATTAGTTTAAGGACAATATTCTGCTGAATTTCAGTCCCAGTGATCCATCTCCTGCCTAAGTGGTATTTAAGACCTCCTATTACTATTGTGTTGCTGTCAATATGTCTTTTGAGGCCATTTAGTGCTTGTTTTGAATATTCAGTTGAACCCATGTTGGATATATATATATATCCTGAACTTCAAACATAAACCAAGAGGGAAACATGAGTAGCTTCAAAATAATGGATTGACTTAAACATCAAGTTCCTGAATCTCTAAATTTATTTTTCTTCATTATTCCAGAATAATATATTTTCTTATCTTATTTCTCATGTAATGAAATAAATGTTTCATTATAAAAACATGTCTATACTGTACCAACATTAATTCAATAAGAAAATCCATGTCTTATTCATACACACACACACACACACACACACACACACACAGACACATATGGCAGATATATTTCTTGTTAGATTCATTCATTGATCAAAACGTGGTATCCTTACTTGAATTTTTATTATCTCTTTTGTCTGAAAGTTTATGTTAGGTATTTCCTGAGTTTTAAGTAGTGTAGGTTAAAAAAGAAAGGGAAAGGGGCTGGGCAGCAGTGCAGCTGGTTAAGAGCATATGGTGTGAAGTACGAAGACCAGCATAAGGATCCTGGCTAGAGCCCCCAGCTCCCCACATGGGGTGGGGCTGGGGGAGGGTCACTTAACAAGTGTTGAAGCAGGTCTGCAGGTGTCTATCTTTTTCTCTTCCTCTCTGGCTTCCCCTCCTCTCTCGACTTCTCTCTGTCCTATCTAATAACAACAGCTATAACAATAATAACAATCACAACAAGGGCAACAAAATGGGGAAAATAACCTCTAGGAGCAGTAGATTCATAGTGCTGTCACAGAACCCAAGCAATAACCCCGGAGGCAAAAAAAAATTTAAAAAAAGGAAATGCAAAGCCGACTTTGTGTTTGTCGTACTGCACAGAAATAAAAATTACTTGGTGGGGAATAGATTCTCAGTTCTTCAGCTTTTCTGTAGGGGGCATAGAGACACAAACCTTTGGTGGCAGGAATCAAAAGTACACAATAGTTTGCATTGATCCCAAACAGCAAGCAAGTAGAAAGATCTTAGAAAGAAAACACACCATCAAATGATACTTATATACTTTCCCCATATTTGGGAGCTACTCTCTGCCCTGATCCAGCTTTCTAGCCTTATTTCCAACACTGACACCATCTCTCCAGACAATACCTCTTGTCCACCTGCATGTTAAAGTCACATATCCCTTGTTTTATACCTAAAATAGACCTACTAGCTTTTTCCAAAATGGAGATCCCAAAACTCATCTGCTATATTTGTGCTTTTACATTCCTCACTACTAAACAATTTGTTCTGCTTTATATCTTAATGATTATTCAGCCACCAAGTTGCAGATGCTACCATAATGCCAACATGACTTCCCTAGACAGAAGACCTCATCAATGCAACCTGGTCCCCAAACTCTTCAGAACCCTGCCCCACTAGGGAAAGATAGAGACAGGCTGAGAGTATGGATCAACCTGCCAATACCCATGTTCAATGGAAAAGCAATTACAGAAGCCAGACCTTCCACCTTCGGCACCTCATAGTGACCCTGTGTTTTACTCAACTTTAAATTAAACAAGACAGTCAAGGGAGATTATTTCAAGAATATATTGTGTTGCTTTGTCAAATGCAAGAACCTGTTCCCCACCTTATTGAAGGGAGCTTTGGTTCTGTGGTCTCTTAGACTCAGTCTCTGTCTCTGTCTCTGTCTCTCTCTCTGTCTGTCTTTCCCTCTTTGTCAATATCTAAAAATTATCAGCCAATTAAGAAACTGTTTTTTTTATTGTTCTGATCAGAAAACTACTCAGTTTGAGTTTATGCTAGTACTGAGGATTGAACCTGGATCCTATAGCACTTCAGGCCTAAGAAATGTTTAAATAAACTGCTGTGCAAACCCCACTCCAAGTTCTAATGGACTTTTTAATCAACATTCTATGAGCTATCTGAACTCTTTCATAGGGCAGTACTTGTGAAAGGAGATATAAAGATGCAGGGGCCAGCAGGGTGCTCCAGTTAAGTGCACATGTTATCAAGAGCAAGGACACAGGTTTGAGGCCTTTTTTCCCTCCAGCAGAAGGGAAGATTCACAAGTGATGAATCAAGCCTGCAGGTGTTTTTCTTTCCCCCCTCTATGTACCCTACTTATCTCAATTTCTCTCTGTCTAATCCAATAAAATGGAAATAAAATGGCTATCAAGAGCAGTGGATAATAGTCCAGGCACTGAGCCCCAGCGACAAACCTGGGGTGGGAGTGGGGGGCAAGTACAAGGTCTTTTCAGGGAGACACTCGCATCTTGGAGGGAAGGGTGAGGGGAATGGAAATACCCAGGTCTCTGGGGAAACTCAGTTGACAACTCTTAGCTGAATGTTAAATTAGAAGCATTACCCTCTCACATCAATTGTTAAACCAACAAATAAGCCCTTCTCAGAAAAATTATGGAAGGTGGATAGATGTTCCCTCTATGCTGAGCCATGGGGTATATCACCCCAGGGAGTCATTGCAATCCTTTTAAGAACAGATTTTGTGTTTGCTGTAGTCTTGTGAACACAAATCTCACTGGCATACAAAGCTAAGAGACTTTTCCCTTGGGTGAGTATCTTTTAAATTGGGGTTGCTAGCTGTTTGGAAGTCCCTAGGTAGGTAATAGAAAATGCAGTATCAGTTCCAGTTTGTAAGCAACTGGGGAAAAGAATGACACTTTAAAAATAACTAAGTGGACTAAGATATGAAGTTTACAGAAAGACACCTGCAGCCCTGCTTCATCACTAGCTATGCTATCCCCCTGTAGGTGGGGACTGGGGACTCAAATGTGGGTCCTTGTGCACTGTAACATGTGCGCTCAACCAGGTGTGTCACCTCCCTGCGCCAACTTAGATATTTAAAAGTCTATATATGCACATATATTTCTATAGCTCCTTGAACAGTCGAAGCCCAGTTTTAGAGTTTGATCATCTTACAAATCTGAGGTATTGATTACTTAGGCTACCACAAATGTTTTTACTTAGAGCTATAGGCTAGGCAGTTAGAGAACTTGAAGTATTACATCTATTTCCCCTCTGACATGTTACTGAAAATCTGTGCTGCTCTCAAACCCTTCAGTAACATCTATAATTTTCTACAGTATAAAATCTCTGTTCCCTGCTTTGTTTTATGGTTACCATAGATGTAATAATTAGCATTGTATATTTAGAAAAGTCTTTTTAAAGTTGATTAACACACACCTTGAAGAATGCTTTGTCCTTTAGTTCCTTCCCCTAGTTGTTCATTCTTTCCTATTTTAAATTTTTATTAGTTCTCATCTATGACTATTCACTCCAGTTAGGACATGTTTTCCTTTCTTCCTCCTTTCTTGTGGGACTCAGTTAGTAGTTCTTGTAATGTGGTATTATGTAAAATTTCTTTAGTTTTTTGAATATTTAAGAAAACCTTTATTTTTCCTTCATATTTGAAGAATAATTTTGCAGGATACAAGATTCATAGCTGAAATTCCCTCTACTATAGAACTTTGAATATTTGATTCCACTCTCTCTTTGACTCTAGGGTTTGTAAAGAGAAATCTGATTAAAGTCTTATAGCTCTTCCTTTCTATATAACTTCTTTCCTTTCCTTACAATCCTGCAAAATGTCTTCCTGTTTTGAGTTTTGATAGTTTTGCAATAATGTGCCTCGACACTGATCTTTTTGTATTTATAAATCTGGGTGAGCATTCTGCCTCTTCAATGAGAATGTTCTGAGGATTTCCTAAGTGAGGGAAATTCTCGGCTAAAATTGCTCTGAAAAAGGACTTGGGGCCTTTGGCCTCATCCTTCTTTTCAGATATGCCCATCACTCTTATATTCGATCTTTTGATGGAGTTTGAAATTTCACAGATATTTGCTTCAGTCTTTCTTAATCATTCCTCTCCTTTGTCTTTAAATTGAATGGACTAGCTATATCTTCTAGATTGGAAAGTATTTTATCTTAATGTGTGTCTACATCATAAACCTTCTACCTGGGCATGGATTGCAGTTAGAGTGCATTTTACCCCCTGGAGCTCTGCTTGAAATTTTTCTTTCATGCTTCTTAACTGCTTAGTGATTTCATATTGAAGTTCTTCTTTCAAGCTTTGGAGATTCTTAGCAAACTGTTCTGAGTTCCCCTATTGCGTGTTTTAATTCCATCATAAAATATGTTTTCAGTTCTTGCTTAGATTCTTGGAGAGTCCTCAAAATGAGCTTTCTGTAGTCTGTCTCTGAGAGTCTCTCTAAATCTGTACTTCCTTGAATTTCCTCTGTATAATTTATGACTGGCTATCATGGCATGGTTAGAGGCTTAGTTCTATTTCTGTGCTTGCACATTTATTGTGCTGCCTATTGCTGGCCAGCAGGGGGTGTTATTGTGATCTCTAGGCTTCTCTTGTTTATGCATTATCTGCAGCTGGTAGGACGGGATTGGGAGAGTGGTTGCTTTGGGCTGTCTTGTGACCACAAATGCTCTTTTTTGTTGTCTGTTTGCTTGCTTTTTAATGTGTGTGAGAGTGTGTGTGTGTGTGTGTGTGTGTGTGTGTGTGTGTGTGTGTGTGTGTGTGTGTGTGTTTGCAGGGAGAAGGAAAAAGTGAGAACCAGTGAGGATTAAACCAATGTCCGAGAGGCAGGGGGGTGCTTAGTTAACAGTGGTTATGTAAATAGAACACAGTGCCAAGCAGGGGGGGGGCTTAAACCAATGAAACAGAATGGGTCTTAGAAGCAGAATCCAGAAACATACCAACACAGACTACTGAAAGTGGTCCTCTGAATAGCCTAATTTGGCAAATTCAGTTCACCTGTTCTTCTAGGTTCATGCCCAGAAGCTCTGGTTTAATTGTAGCAGGTTGAAAAGAATATTCACAAGTCAGGAGGAGAAATCATTTATTAAAACTGGCATTCAATAAAATTAATGATGTATAAGTAAACACATCAAACTTTACTAAATATTAACATAAGAAATTTGAACATATGTTAACTTTGTGTAAAAGGCAATAATGAAAGGGGGAAATCAAAGGTGAAGGAAAACCTTGCAGAAGAAATGCAGAAGAAATGCTGCAGAGTTTTGAGTTCGTAAAGAAGATTAACTTCAAGAAAACCAGGATGTTCTTGACCAGAGATGCAGAATGAAGAACTTCAGATAGAGATGAAAATGAAGTTGTTCTCTTATATTGTCCAGAGGTCTAGTATGATTAGCCTCAATCTTTTAAAATGTTTCTCTACAGTGATAAGTATATTTATAACACTAGTTCTTATAAGATCAAGCAAACCCTAATTTCATAGATACACTGTAGAATAGCGATAAAATGTATCTATGCTTGTGTTTGTTTTTGTTTGTTTTGCTTTGTTGTTGTTGTTTTGTTTTGTTTCTGAACCTGACATCTGACATGTATGTAGACCCAACTTATTGTCTGGGGAGATGTTGTCATGGCTGGTAAAAGTACCAGAAAGCTGGATCAGAGAAAAGAGCAGCTTCCAAATATAGGGAAAGTGTATAAATATTGTTGATTGTAAACCCCGTCTATTTGGTCTGATCTGGGGCTCATATTCAGCTTAGGAGCCTATATAAACTCTCCATCCCTATAGATCTGTGCTCACATTCTGTGGTCATGAGTAGGATCATTCCAAGCTACCCCAATTTCAGAACCCATCTTCCTCAGGTGGAACATAAAGTATGTTGTCCAGCCTCAATTCAGAAGATGGAACATTCTACCATTGTTGATCCAGGTTGAGAGCAAGTACCTATGAGAGCCCACAAAGGGGTCTATTGTTCCTGATAGGGATGACCAGCAACAATGGAGAGAGGAAATTATTTGAGGTCTAGGCCGATGATCATGTCTGTTTGGGAATCTTAGGGCTCCCTGAATAGGGCTCCAGCTGATGGAGTGGCCTGATAGTGACTAAAGAGTCATCGTTAAAGTATGTCAATCTCTTACCCTTATTCAGCTTTTGTAGTCCTTACTTTGATAAGGTTAGCTTTGGAGAGAGTGAGGGAAGTAAAATAGGAAGTAGGTGAGGGGGGTATCTAAGTCTAAGTAGAAATGATTTCATTGGGAACTTTATGGTGTCTTTTTAGGTCTTTCTACTTATTTGCTGCATATACTGACAAACTGCAGACTATTGTGCACTTTTGCTTTCAGGTATATATTTTGCATGTGTCCTGGAGCCCCGCTTCTCCAGGGCCCTGCCTCACTAGAGAAAGAGAGAGACAGACTGGGAGTATGGATACACCTGTCAATGCCCATATTTGTCAGGGAAGCAGTTACAGAAGCCAGACCTTCCACCTTCTCTACCCCATAATGTCCCTTGGCCCATACTCCCAGAGGGATAAAGAATATGGAAACTATCAGGAGAGGGGATGGGATATGGAGTTCTGTTGGTGAGAATTGTATATAGTTGTACCCCCTCACATCCTATGGTTTCTGTCAGTGTTTCCTTTTTATAAATAAAAATTAGTACATATATATGAATTTTTTAAAAATCTTACATCTATCCCAAGTATTCATGTAGATAACTAAGCAATGAAACAAAACTGTTAATTATTAAAACTGGTATATGTATTTATATATTGACATGAAGCAGGGAAATGGTACCAATTATACCACATAACATTATATTAGAGTTTGTTTCATATTATTCTTAAATGGATATAATTACTCTGGCTTCAATAAGAGCATCTAATTAAATATGCATCATGAGAGCTGTTGATATTGCAAGAGCAATAAACTATCTGGAAGGTATTAATGTCAATGATCACTTTGCATATGCTTTTCTGAAATTATATATATATTTAATCATTGAATAGGCAATTCAAGCTTTTTTAAGTTACATTTATTCCATAGGGGCAATTATAAATAAAACTTAATTTATTATTAGTATTAAGGACTATTTAAATACAAATGTCTACTTTAAAAATAAAAAATATGCTCTAAAAACTTTGAAAAAGTAATTATTTGCCATATGATTCAACAATATTATCTTTCGTCAACTTCATAGATTTTTTTTTCACCTCTAGCGTTATTGGTAGAGCCTGCACTGGGATTCCACTGCTCCTGGAAGCTGTTTTTTCCACATTTTGTTGCTCTTGTTGTTGTATTTATTGTTATTGTTGTCACTGCTGTTGTTGCTATTGGATAGGACAGAGAGAAATCAATAGAAGAGGGGTAGACAGAGAGAAGGAAAGATACCTGCAAACCTGCTTCAGTGATTGTGAAGAGAGCCCTAGGGGCTGGACCCAGTATCCTTATTCAGGGTCCTTGCACTTTGTGCCAAGTGCGCTTAACCAGCTGTGCTGCAGATTGGCACCCAAGGAAAGTACTTTTACGTTAACTCACCTGGTGGACAATGTGTCTTACTATGTTAAAGACCTCAAAGTCCATCCCTGGCACAATAAAGGAGCACAATGATGCTGGTGGAAGCTCCCTTGCTCCCATTTTTACTGCTTCTATCTTTCTGAAGTAAGAATGGAAAATATCTGGTGGTCTAAGAGGTGGCGTTGTGGACAAGGATTTTGACTCTCAGGCATGAGAGAGAGAGAGAGAGAGAGAGAGAGAGAGAGAGAACATCAGACATCACTTTGGTACATGTGCACCTGGGATTGAACTCGGGAACTCATGCCTGAGAGTCAAAAGCCTTGTCCACAACGCCACCTCCTGGACCACCAGGAGTCTCTTTTCCTCTCTATTTCATGAATAAATAACCAATATCTTTAAAAAATTCTGTGTGAGTCACTGATTCTGAGGAAAAACAAATAATGTTCTTCCTATATTTGTTCAGAAATATTTCTTTTTATGAGTTGTCTTAGTCTTTGAATACCAAATATAGTTTCAGACTATTATGGAAAGATTATCACTTTTGATTAAAACATCTGAGAACACATGTTTAAGATTGTGAGAGCATGGGTCAAATATGTCTTTGTTATAAATTTTCTGCTGATGTTTAAACTGACTAAAGTGTCATGGAACTTTGAGGATTTCCTGTCTCACTATTATTTTATATTTATTAAATGAATATAATGAAAGGAATGGAATATGAATTAGTTGATATTTTCATGACACAGGTAGGTATATACTACATAATTATATTTATATCTAATATTTCATAACAAAAATAATAATAAATGATACATGTTCTCAGAGTATATGATTTTCTAATGATATATATATATTTATACATATATATATTTTTTTTTCATGAGAGAGAGTAGTCAGAATGGTATTCCATTCTGAAATACATTTGAAGCCTAAGGCATTCAAGTCTTGTTTTCTAATTCTGAGTTATCTCACAAGCTTATTAAATATATGTGAAGACAAGGCTACATTTTAACCTTTTTTTTTTTTTTGCAACCAATGAACACTATCAGTCTGCACAATCTTTTACAAGACTCCATGACTATGAGAACCACAAAAACATCCCATAAAATAGCAGTGCAATAGATACACTCCACAAGAAAAATCAGTCACTGTATTAATAAACTCAACATTACTGTATTAATTGCAAAGAAGATATTAGGTAAAAGTGTCTGCTTTTAGCTCTAGACTAACTTTTAAATTATAATATTTTACTGATTTAATACTGATTGACATATTTGTGGGAGAAGAGAGTGTACAATTCCATACAATTCCCACAACCAGAGTTGTGTGTCCCATCTCCTCCATTGGAAATTTCCCTTTTCTTTCAGGGATCTCTGGGAGTATGGACTCAGATTCATTATAGGGTGTAGAAGGTGGGAGGTCTAGCTTCTATAATTGCTTTTCTATTGTACATGGATGTTGTCAGGTTGATCCATACTCTCAGCCTGTTTCTGTCTTTCCCTACTGTGGCAGGACTCTGGAGAAGTGGGGTTACAGGACACATTGGTGTGGTTGTCTGCTCAGAGAAATCAAGTTGGCATCATGATAGCATCTGCAACTTGGTGGCTGAAAAGTATTAAGATATAAAGCAGAACTATATATATATATATATATATATATATAATGAGGAACCTAAAGGTAATATAGCAAATAAGATTTGGGGTCTCCATTTTGGGAAAAGCTATTCCAAGGGGTCCATGACTTTACTAAATTTTGCCTAAGCCTAATAGCTAACAGAATATTTTATGTCAATTCTTCTCCTTGCCATTGTGCGTTACACTATGAATTCTCCACCACTCTGGGTGGCTATTTCCCTTTTTCTTTCCTTTCCTTTTTATTAGATAGGAAAGAGACAAATTGAGAAGGTTGGGGAAAAAGAGAGGGAAAAATAAACAGAGACACCTGCAGGTCTGCTTTACTGCTCCTGAAGCTTCCCTCTACGGATGGGGAACAGGGGCTTTAACCTAGTATAGTAATATGCACAATCCCCTAGGTAGACCACTAGTTAGCCCCAGCCTACCAACTTTAGATGAGTTTACTAAAGACAGTCAATGGATATATTTATACTATTGAACTTTGTAAATTATTCCATAAGAGAAAGAAGAGAAGAGAATGACAACTAGAATATCACTCTAGAGTATCTGATATGGTGGATCAAATTCAGGACCTCATGCTTGAGAGTCTAATGCTCTATCCATTGTGTCACCTTCTTAAGCTACTAGCTCATTTTAAATGAAAGTTTATGAAAATAAGGTCACTCAGACATTTTCCCTTATCCCAATTAAATGATAATAGAATGGGCTTTATTTCACATAGATCATGAGCTGAACAAGCTAGGTTATATTTCATAGTGTCAAGTGGTGAAGCAGGGTTGCAGGTGTCTTTCTGTTTCTTTCCCTCTTTGTCTCTACCATCCTCTTGGTTTCTGACTGTCTCTATCTGTTGGGGAATTATACAGATGCACTCTTTGCCCTCAGGTTTTGCCACTCCCTGCGATATCCTCGCAGTGCCCTTTTCAACCAATCCTGTCCTGACACATCACTCATGGTTGTTGCCCTATAAAGCCCTCCCACTTCTGTGCTCTCTCTCTCTCTCTTTTGCCCCGTGGTGAGGTAGCGGGGGATGGCTATTTTCAGCTGACTCCACGTGGTCTGAACCACCCATCTGACCAACAATAAAGATTTGTGTTCCCTCTTTGCTCCGAATCTCCTCTCTCTCTTCTCTGAGGCGCAGCTCGATACCTGGTGCCTGAACATGGGGCTCGACCCGCCCAAAGGCAGGTAAGTATATAGCCACTTGACCCTCTGTGGACATGGGACAGGCTTTCTATCTCAGAGATGTTTCACTTGGGCCTGCACTGTGGATTCTCTTGACCGTGATTGCAGTGCTTGGGAGATGTGCAGGGTCCCTTCCCATGTCTCCTTTAAGGAGCACTGACTCTGGCCTGAGAAGCAGCCCTAGTCTAGCTGACCATGAGGCTGTTGCCCAGAGACTCCTATTTTGGCAGACATGTGTTGGGCTGCTGCCACAGCTTCTGAGGCCCCTCCCTTTGCCACTTTTGCAGGAGGCAGGACACCCTCCAGGACTCCTGATACAAAACAGCAGAATCTGAAAAATTAGTTCACAGAGCCCAAAAACAAAACTTCCCTACCATTTCTTTCTCCCCCCCACTCTCTCTAAATATCTTAAGCCTGCTTCTGTCTAATCTCTCTGCTTTCAGTAGTCTTAAACTGTGTGAGTAAAAATGGTTCAACTAAGACAGTACAGATCTAAATTCGTGTTTAAAATGACATGTCTTCATAACAAAAGTTTTCTCCTTGTGTATTGAAGACCATGTGTATGTGTGTGTTTAAAGTTTGGTAAACATTAACTTTAAGGTGAAAAATGTAACTTTAAGGCTACATTCTTACCAGGCAAAGTTAAATGACAAAGGTTTTCAACAAAGTTCTCATAAAGATAAAATTAACTTACATTTAAAGTCTGAGGTAAAAATTAGTTAAAAGTCAATATGTTTTAACTAAGTTGGTCTAAAAAAACCTGCACACACCTAGGGTGTGTCTCCATCTTTAAAGGGTGTAACAAAGCTCAATCAGGAATGGTAGACTGCACAATGGTTATGCTAATGATTCTCATGCCTGAGCCTCCAACAATGGCTCTTTGCCTTACCAAATTTTATAGAGCTTAAATTGGTTAAGCAACCTTAAAATGAAATGAGAAAGACCTTCCAAGTTTATAAGATACTTAAACCAATTATAATCATCGAGTTATCGATTGTAATAAACCTCTAACTTGTTACAAGTTTTTTTTTTTTTTTCACAAGTAAGTGATTACAGCTATCAAGCCTTCATACGAAGAATCATCTGTTCATATGGTAAGGTATTAAACTATAAAAAATTCTTCAATATACAACTTATATGAATTAACAACATTCACATATTCTTCTACACTTAACTGATGTATCTCATCCCCCAATACTCAGTTGGCTAAGGCACCAAACCTCTTTTTCTATAAAAAAAAAAAAAAAAACTAAAACCAGATGCCCTGCTAACCACGAGAATCCCAGGAAAAACCATCTGAACCCGTGTACACCCTGACGTCACCCACTAGACGGCACGACTACAGTGGCACACCCCTCGAAACCCTAGATGTTACCTGACGTGATCTAAAGAACCTGATTCAGAGACTCCAAAGACAGAACCTTTTTACTGCCTGTTTGCCTTTCCTGCTTCTGCTTTGTCTGTCAAGTTTTGGCGGTTCCAGCTTGCTCTTTACAGAAAAGCAGAATTCCAGCGGCTGACCTTTCTCATGCAGTGTTTCATCCCCTGCTGTCTTGCTGCGCCGTGGAGAAGAGAGAGAGGAGGTCTGGAGCGAAGAGGGAACACAAATCTTTATTTGCGCTGGCACCTCAGAGTTGGGTGTGAGAGAAGCAGGTTGGGCCACGTGGAGGTATCAAAAATGGCCGCCTCACCCAGTAACTTTTCCTGCGTCTAAACACTGAAGTGAAGCGCCGGCAAGAGAGAGAGGTGCGGAAGAAGAAGGGCTTTTATTGGAGCAGCTCTCGTGAGAATGGGAAGGGGGAGGAGTAGCCACAGAACTCCAGGGTAGGATAACAACTCATGAGAATGGGAAGGGGGAGGAGCAACCAGAGCACCACAACCATTGTGGGGAATAGACAATGCCCTGAGGGCACAACATGGTGGAACAGGCATTCCAAGAATGTCCCAACTCTCACGGGAACTAGCAATAGCCTGAGGGGACAACATGGCAGATGTGACTGAGTCTGCACAATTTCCCAGCACCCTGCCATTTCTTCCCCTAGTCACCTACTATGAAATGAGACTTCTATTAGAATTGCTGGTATACCCGTTGGACACTTTAGACAATTTTACAGCAGCTTCCTTCCCTTCACACTGCTGGTTTTTCATAGACTGACCCTGAGTAGTGCATAGACTTTATAGACTGTTGCCTTGAGGACTATACAATGCCAAATAGCCCCTCTGCTTGGTGGGCCAGGCCCTCCCACCTACAGTTCCTGCCCTTTGAGGCAGGAAATGCCCCCTCATAAGGAACCCTTGCCCCCCCCCAGACAGGGAACTTTCCTTTACACACCAATCCTTCCCTTGACATCACACTGGCTTTTACTACTCCCCTACTTGTCCCTTCCTGTTTTGTTATATCATTTAGGTTTATGCCCAAAAGGTTTCTTCTCACCCCTACACTACTATTCCTCTGACATAGATAGTCTTTTACAGACGCTGAACCATCATAATGTGATGACTAGATAGAAAGATAGAGTAAGATGTAGATATATTGTGAGGAAATGGTTGAGCCTGACAGAACTTAACCTATGAGATGAGTTCCTCCAGGTAAGTCTCTCTCTCTAAAGAGGGGTTGAGCACAGGGGGGACACATGAATCTCACAAGGTTGGTGGCCATTTAAGCCTTCCATCCCCCACAAAAACGTCCTACATCTTCCCACCTGAGCATGACATTCCTTAAAAACATTTAAGCCTGCTCCACTCTGTATTTCCTTACTGTGTCCATTAGATATAAATGAAAAGGAGGAGATGTTGGGGAATTATACAGATGCAGTCTTTGCCCTGAGGTTTTGCCACTCCCTGCAATATCCTCACTATTCCCTTTACAACCAATCCTGTCCCGACACGTCACTCCTGGTTGTTGCCCTATAAAGCCCTCCCACTTCTGTGCTCTCTCTCTCTCTCTTGCCTGGTGGTGAGGTAGCAGGGGATGGCCATTTTTGTCTATTTATGTAAATAGACCATAGTGTCAGCAATGGAGGATAGATGTGGGGTGGTGAGTGAGCTGCTTTAAGGCCCGACAGAGCTCACCAAACTCAGTATCAAAAAGGCAAATGAACCAATTCAAAAGTGGGGAGAAGACATGAAAAGAATATTCAGTACAGAAGAGATACAAAAATCCAACAGACATAGGAAGAATTTCTCCAGTCACTGACTGCCAGAGAAATGCAAATAAAGATGAGAATGAGATACCACCTCACCCCTGTGAGAATGTCATACATCAGAAACAACAGTAGCAACAAATGCTGGGGAGGCTGTGGGGACAATGGAACCCTCCTGCACTTCTGGTTGGAAAGTAAATTGGTCCAAACCCTGTGGAGAGTAGTCTGAGAACCTGCACAAGGTTAGAAAAGAACCTTACTTCTTCTTCTTCTAACGTTTGCCCTTCTTCCGCAACCAGTCAACAGCGTCAGGTTGAGCCTGATGTAAAGTTTCGAGACCTCCTTTGAATCTGGAGAGGTGGCAGTCGTTGACTATGTGGGTCATAGTCTGTCTGTAGCTGCAGGGGCAGTTCAGGTCATTTCTGGCTCCCCAGCGATGGAACATAGCGGCGCACTGGCCATGGCCTGTTCGATAGCGATTGAGGAGGGCCCAATCATAACGTGCCAGGTCAAAGCCGGGTTGATGCTTGCAGGGATCTGTGATGAGGTGTTTGTTCTTTACCTCAGCTGACAACTCTGTTTCCAAGAGTCTGGAACAGAGAATTTCAGTGCAGGCGCAGGAGACCAGATTGGACGTCAAGCTCTGAATAGGGTGGGCGAAGATAACGTGTTTGGCGAAGGACAGCCCCTCAACATTAAGTTGGAGGACTCGAAGAGCAGGACCAACAGCTTGAAAGCTGTCAGGAGCTGCTTGTTGCTGGCTTTGAAAGTGACTGGGATCCATGTGGATTCAGTCGGCTAGGAAGGATCGTCAGTTTCCCCAATGAATGGGTACTCACGGGATGCACCACGGGAAGGTCGATCCAATGCATCCCAGAATGTTGTAGAGCCAGATGTTGTAGTGCGTAGGCCGCAGAGAAGAGAGAGAGAGAGTCCGGAGTGAAGAGGAAACACAAATCTTTATTCAAGCTGGCACCTCAGAGTTGGGTGTTAGAGAAGCAGGTTGGGCCACGTGGAGGTAGAGAAAATGGCCGCCTCACGCAGTAACCTTTCTTTCGTCTGAACACCAGAGTGGAGCACCAGCAAGAGAGCGAGGTGCAGAAACCGAAGGGTTTTTATAGGAGTAGCTTTCGCGAGAATGGGAAGAGGGAGGAGTAACCATAGCACTCTAGGATAGGATGATAACTCTCGTGAGAATGGGAGGGGGGGAGGAGTAACCAGAGCACTCCAGATATCGCGGGGATATAGACAATGTCCTGAGGGCACAACATGGCTGAACAGGCACTCCGAGAGAGAATGTCCCAACTCTCGCGGGAACTAGCAGTAGCCTGAGGGGACAACATGGCAGATGTGATTGCATTGGCACAATTTCCCAGCATCTCCCCCTTTACTTTTATCTAATGCCCAGGGCAACAGTGTGTAAAGTCTATGAACTACTCAGGGTCAGTCTATGTAAAACCAGCAACTTGAAGGGAAGGAAGCTGCTGTAAAATTGTCTAAAGTGTCCAAAGGGTATACCAGCAAGTCCGATAGAAGTCTCAGTCCAAAGTAGGCGACTAGGGGGAGAAATGGCAGGGGATGAAATGCTGCATGAGGAAGGTCAGCCTCTGGAATTCTGCTTTTCTGTAGATTGTGAGCTGGAACCGCCAAAACGTGACAGGTCAAAGCAAAAGCAGGAAAGGCAGACAGGAAGTAAAAAGGTTCTGTCCTTGGAGTCTGCGAATCAGATTCTTCAGATCGCATCAGGTGACATCTAGGGTTTCGGGGGGTGTGCCACTGTAGTCATGCCATCTAGTGGGTGATGTCAGGGTGTGCAGGGGTCCAGATTTTTTTGGGGGAGGGGGATTCCTGTGGAAGAAACATAAAAAATCTTCTTCTCGTGGTTAGCAGGGCATCTGATTTGAATGCTTTATAGAAAAAGAGCTTTGGTGCATTGACCAACTGAGTATTGGGGGATGTATCTTTCCTATTCATTTATGATTATATTTTATATTATTTGTCATGGTAGTCAGCCATTTATCTGGAAGGTCCTGGGTGATTCATGGAGAAAAAGACCTTATCTTTTAACAAAGACTCTAAGGTGTAGGGAAGCGGGAACTATCTTATCCCTTTTTTTTTTTTTGTATCTTGCCTTTAGTTGCCCTAGTTGTTCTTGTTGTAATTATATTGCTGTTATTGCTGATATTGTGGTTGTTGGATAGAACAGAGAGAAATGGAGAGAGGAGGGAAAGACAGAGGGAGAGAAAGATACCTGTAGACCTGCTTCACCACCTGTGAAGTGATTCCCCTGAAGGTGAGGAGCCGGGGGCTCAAACTGGGATCCTCAAGCCAGTTCTTGCACTTAGCGCCACCTGCGCTAAACCCGCTGCGCCACCGCCCGATTCCCAGGAACTATATTTTAACATAAACTCTATGGCCATGCAAATAGCAACCTTGAGGGCACATGTGGCTCCCCACATGTCCCCTGTCTTATATCATGTTTTGAGGTTTGGTGGACTTTGTTTTGTGGCAGGGTGGACTGTGCCTGTCTTAGGTTGGGGATCAGCCTTCCGTCTTACCCGTCATTGGAACACCTGGTCATTTTTGCCCAGTAGTACCAGATGCCCTGTCTTAGGTTGACTGGATAGCGCTAGTTTCCTCTTACCCGTCATTGGCTAGCCAGCCCTCTACATGGTGGACGTTCTGATGGAGGGGGGCAAATCCTCCACAGCAACTCAATATTCTGCCATGTCCAGCCTATGATAGTGAGTTTGTATAGGTTTCATCTTTATGGCATCAATCTGTTGCCGCGAAAGGCCATGAGCTTGTTAAGAATTATAGGACTGTGGTCCGGGAGGTGGTGCAGTGACTAAAGCCTTGGACTCTTAAGCATGAGGTCCTGAGTTCAATCCCTGGCAGCACATGTACCAGAGTGAGTCTGGTTATTTCTCTCTTTGTCATTAATAAATAAATTTAAAATGTTGAAAAAAAGAATTATAGAACCTATTGTGAGCAGAAGAAGTAAAACAAGCTAGGGTCCCACAACTAAGGGTATACAGGTAAGGAAGGGGGAATGTATCCATTGATATGAAGAGGTAGGATCATATCTCAAGTATAAGGGAAGCAGTCACTGGATGTGATGTCTAGGGGAACAGCCATTTGTCTTTGGGGGTAGTAAAGGATGTCCATGGCATGGGTGATGTTATAAAGGGAACATCTTTAAATTGTTGGCTGACAAAGGCAGGCCTATGGTGGCAAGACAAGATACACCAGTTAAGTTTACAAAAATATGTGAATGTTGCTAATTCACATAGGTTGGATATGGAGGAACTTCTTACAGTTTAATACCTTACCATATGAACAGATGATTCCTCATATGAAGGCTTGATATCTGTATTCACTTACTTGTGAAAAAAAATAAAACTTGTAACAAGTTAGAGGTTTACTATAATTGACTTTGGACTATATGCAGACTCAGGATACTTAGAGAGTTAATGCATGTTAGTAACAATGGTTTTAACATTTAGAGTACTTCTGAGCAGATGGGTCATACAAAAATTTTTGGTCATTCAGCACACTCACTCACAAAACACAACTGGCCATTCATAACATAAGACATTCAGGGAAGGGGTAGGAGAGAGGGCTCTGTGAGCCAACTTTTGTAGGTTCTGACATGTCATATTATGGATCCTGGCATGTATCCTGCATCTAGTCCTCTTGTGTTTCTTGTTCTTCAGGGATAACAGTGCCATCATGAGGGTATTGTCGGACATGGTGGGCAGGAACCCAGACAGGTTTAGAGTAATTATGAGGGAAAATACATGCAAAACCTCTTCCCATGGTCAATAGAGGGTCAGGCCCTTTCCAAATTTTATCAAGTGGGTCTTTCCATTTGACCTTAATAGATGGGAGAGTAGATGGTGTTTGCCAGTGAAGAATAATAGGAGGTAAGTCCGAGTTATTGTAAATATTAAAGAGATTTAACGTAGTTAAGGCTTTTGCTATCTGGATATTGGGGGGATACATTCCTCCTTTACCTTATTCAATTGAGCCTTAAGAGTTTGATGGGCCCTCTCGACAATGCCTTGTCCCAGTGGATTATAGGGAATGCCTGTGGTATGAATAATGTTCCAGAGGGAACAAAAATCTTTAAATTTTTTGCTGGTAAATGCTGGTCCACGGTCAGTTTTCACTTGAAGAGGTAAGCCCATCACAGCAAAACAGGAGAGCATGTGGCTTATAAGCTTTTTAGAGCTTTCTCCTGTCTGAGCTGTTGCTCACATAAATTTAGAAAAGGTATCAATTGAGACAAACACATATTTTTGTTTGCCAAAGTTTGGTATGTGGGTGACATCAACTTGCCAAATAGCATTAGCTTTTAAGCCTTGGGGGTTAACCCCAAGAGTCTGAATAGCAGGTGTTTTTATGAGACTTGCACAGGAAGAGCATGTAGCTAGGATATGTTTTAATTGTGGTAACGGAACATCAGGAAAAGAATGGAAATCAGCAGGATCAGAGACAGAGACTAGGAGAGCTCCTGTGGAGGCAAGGCGGTCAGCTGCAGCATTCCTTTTGGACAGGGAACCAGGAAGAGGGCTGTGGGAACGAAGGTGCTGAATATATAGTGGTTGGGTTCGAGAAGAGAGCATAGAGGCGATTTGAATCAGGAGAGGGGAAAGCGGGTTGTCATCAATTTTCACATAAGAATGAGCAAGCCATGGAAGTAAGTTAACAGTATACACACTGTCAGAAAAAATGTAGAAGGATTCTGGTACAGCTTTTAATGCAAGGAAAACAGCATAAAGTTCTTTGTACTGAGGGGAATTCTCAGGAAGCTCAGTAAAGAGAGGTTTAGGAGATTGTTTGTCTGGGTAATATATAAGGGCAGCAGCTCCCTTTTTTCCACCATCAGTGAAGACTGTAGGAGCAGAAGGAATGGGATCTCGAGAGAAAAGTTTAGGTGCTAGTAGAGGCAGAAGAGGTAAAGAAGCTATCAATTTATTGGAAGGAAAATGGTTATCTATTTGTCCTGGAAACCCCAGGAAGCTTATGGCAAAGTGGGAATGATGGCGTATAAGCCACTCTGTATCTGTGAGAGAAAAGGGCAGAATAATTAAATCTGGTTCTTTCCCTAAGACCTGCACAGACCTATTTCTCCCTTGGCGAACCATGAATGCTAACGCGTCTATCTCAGTGAGGAGTCTTGGAGTTCCTCCTACTGGCATGTGAAGCCACTCAAGAACCCCATGGTCTTGCCACAATGCCCCTACTACTGTGGGGGTGGAGTTGAAGATTAGAAGGTTTACCGGAGAGGAGGGGGAGAATCGAACAAGGTGCATGTCCTGGAGGGCCTGGTTAACACTTTCCAGTGCCAAGGAGGCCTCAGGAGTTAACTTACGTTTTGAGGAGGGCTGTTTGTTTCCTTTTAACAGGTCAAACAGTGGTTAGAGGCAGCTTGTAGGCAGATAGAGATACTGCCTAAGCCAATTTAAATTTGCTAGAAAACTTTGTAAAGAAGCAAGAGTATGGTTAGAAGGGAAGGCAACATTAGGTTTTAAGAAACGAATTTGCGTTAGAGAAATCTCTGAACCTAGGAAGGATATTGGAGGGATTAGCTGTATCTTCTCAGGGGCTACATTAAGGCCGCTCTTCTTTAATGCAGGAATGAGAAAATCACGTAAGGCATAGAGATCTGTATCTGATTTTCCCCATATTAAAATATCATCTGTATAATGAAAAATATTAAGGCCCTTATGAATATATGGCACAAGGGCAGATTTAACAGCCTCCTGACAAATAATAGGACTGTTGGCCATACCCTGAGGCAGCACCACCCATTCAAATCTGTCAGCAGGGCTGATAATAGAGGGAACAGAGAAGGCAAAACATTTACAATCTTGCGGATGCAAGGGGATAGAGAAAAAACAATCTTGTATATCAATAGCTATGATTGAAATTCCTGTGGGAATTGCAGAAGCAAGAGGCAAACCCCTTTGGGGGAAGCCCCAGACCTGCATGGTTTTATTTACTGCATGGAGATCTTGAAGGAGGGGCCATTTTCCCGAGCGCTTTTTAATCACAAAGACAGGAGTATTCCATGGGCTTTGAGAATGACGAATGTGTCCCAAGGACAACTGCTCTCAGACAAGCTCTTTTAAAATTTTTAGCTTATCCCTAGGTAAAGGCCACTGTTCCATCCAGACAGGCTCATTAGAAATCCAGCTTAAGCGGAGTGTTTGGCTACGAACAGTGGCATTTAGTATTGGGGGTGCTGAATAGACATGGTCTCGCGGGAACGAGTTTTACGCTCTGCAAAGGCGTCTGTGGATATCCTAACATCAAGACATTCCAGAAGATCCCTTCCCAATAGGTTGGTGCTAATATTAGCTACCAAAGGGCGGAAGTGTCCGGTAGAACCTTCCGGGTCTTCCCACATGAGCGAGTCTCATGTGCGAAATGATTGGGTCACCCCTCCTTCTCCATGTATACTGGGTCCAGGGATGAGTTCCCAATGGGGAACCTCTTCTTGCCTTAAAATTGTCTTTGCTGCCCCCATGTCAATCAAAAATTTAAAAGGAATATTGCCAATCTTTACTGTCATAGAAGGGTTACCTTGTTCTAGAACAGGAGTGGTCCACAAAATCTCAGGCCCCGAATTTGTACCATTCAGGGGCGAACCATCTTTATGAAATTGGGACCAACAATCTCTCTTCCAATGAAACCCCTTACGACATCTTGGACAAACAGTACGTGGCCTCTGGGTCCCTGACTGAAAGCGGGGTTGCTCTGACTGGAGGCGTGGTTGCTCTAACTGGAGGCGGGGATTCCCTGACTGGAGGTGTGGCTGCATCTTATCAGGACATTGGTTACGCCAATGTCCTTGGCGACCGCACTGAAAGCAGGCCCCATTGTGATTACGTGGGGTAACTGCATAAACCTGTGTCATAGCGGATGCCCCATAATTGCCTGATGTAAGTTCCTGTGTCACTAAAATCCAATTATCTGGCTGTCGGTGTTTAAGATTAAGGCATGCCTGATGGAATTGTGGTATCATGCCTTCCCAGACAATAGAGTGCAGGAGTAGTGAGCGGATGTCAGGATTATAAACCTTTCTCTCTAAGCTTGTCTTCACCCTTGAGATGAAGCTCGCTAATGAGTCATCAGTGCCTTGGCGAATAGAGTTAATGGGAACTGACGAATCTACATTGGGTGGGGTCACCCTTTCCCATGCTTGTGTTGCGCAGATGCGTACCTGTTCAAAATAACCGGTTGGAAACCTGGTTTCTGCCTGCTGAGCTCCAGATTCATAAGCTCCTTCTCCAAACAAAGCATCAGAATCCCATTCTACCTGTTTGTTACTATTTTCCTGCGACTGTCTAGAGCACTCATCGTGGAAGTATGCCTTCCACTGTAGGTAGAGGGGGTCTGGGAGTGCAGCACGAGCCAGATCTTTCCAATCTTGGGGCGTGTTAAGATTGTGGTAAAAACTCCTTAAAACGGATTTGGTCCATGGCGCATGCATTCTTTCATCCCTGACTGCTTGTCTGAGTGTTTCAAGGTTTTTAGCGGAGTATGGCTGCCACGGCTGAGGGTTTTGTTTAGACGGGGCCACGTTTACCGGGAAGGTGTGGATTTGGTTCGATGACACTGGGGAGAGATCTATGGAAGTGGAAGGTGCCGTGGAAACTGCTATAGTGGCCACAGGGGAAACTGAACACGTATCTACGGGGATGGAACTCTTGGGGTGGACTGCAAATGGTTTCAGGTCCTTAAATGCTAAAAAAATATCCTTTAACTCTCATATCTCAGCCACAAGGTCTCTTAATGATGACATATCAGCAGGGGGTGTGGTCAGAGAAGCAGAAGCCTCAGGGGAAGCAGGGGGCGGAGCCAGAGAAGCAGAAGGAACTGAACACGTGTCTGCCACAGAAGGGACCAAACACTTGTCTGCAGAAGGAGCTGAACATGTGTCTGTGGGGACAGCTGGGGGAAGGGTCAAAGGAGCGGCCGAACACGTGTCTTTGGGGGTAGTCGGGGGAGGGGTCATGGAAGCGGAAGCTGCCGCAGGAGAAACCGAACACGTGTCTCCGCAGGCAGCGGTTTCGGGGCTGACTGCAGATTGCTTAGGGTGTTTAAGTCTTAAGCAAATATCCTTTAACTCCTGTATCTCAGCCTCAAGGTCACTTAACCTTTTGGCAGGAGGCCTTGTACATATCCTGAAAATAGTAAATATAGCCATGAGAACCCACGGTGTAGCAAAAATTAAAGCGTCTCTGAGATCGAAAGCCTGTCCCAGGAGAGAAGGATAGAATGTCTGGGACACCTCCTCATAAAACGAAAAAAATCCCATGGTGGAGGGAAACGCAGGGCCACAGAGGCGGGCGGATGCCACTTACCTGTGTCTGGGTGGCTTTTCTGGACCTCAGGCTGGGCATGAGTGCAGGACACGTTGAGCGCCAGATGTTATAAAGCCAGATGTTGTAGTGAGCGGGCCGCAGAGAAGAGAGAGAGAGGGTCCGGAGCGAAGAGGAAACACAAATCTTTATTCAAGCTGGCACCTCAGAGTTGGGTGTTAGAGAAGCAGGTTGGGCCACGTGGAGGTAGAGAAAATGGCCGCCTCACGCAGTAACCTTTCTTTCGTCTGAACACCAGAGTGGAGCACCAGCAAGAGAGCGAGGTGCAGAAACCGAAGGGTTTTTATAGGAGTAGCTTTCGCGAGAATGGGAAGGGGGAGGAGTAACCATAGCACTCTAGGATAGGATGATAACTCTCGTGAGAATGGGAGGGGGGGAGGAGTAACCAGAGCACTCCAGATATTGCGGGGATATAGACAATGTCCTGGGGCACAACATGGCTGAACAGGCACTCCGAGAGAGAATGTCCCAACTCTCGCGGGAACTAGCAGTAGCCTGAGGGGACAACATGGCAGATGTGATTGCATTGGCACAATTTGCCAGCACCAGAACCTTACTTATGATCCTCCTCTCCTAGGTATATATCCCAAGGACTCAGTTACACTCATCCAAAAAGATATGTGTGCACCTATGTTCATAGCAGCACAATTCATAATAGGCAAACCTGGAAGCAACCCAGGTACCCAACAACAAATTAATGTCTGAAAAAGTTGTGGTATATACTCAGTGTAATACTACTCAACCATTAAGAATGATGAACCCAACTTCTCTGATCCATTTTGGATGGAGCTAGAAGGAATCATGTTAAGTGAGGTAAGTCAGAAAGAGAAAGATGAATCTGGGATGATCCCACTCATAAATAGAAATTGAGAAAGAAGAACAGACAGGAAAAAACAAAGTATAATTTGACTTAATTTTGAGTATTTCTCCAAAGTAAAAAAATCTCTGGGGAGAGGGTAGATTTTTAGATTTAGTATACTGGGTGGGAGTGGGGACAAAGAACTTTGGTGGTGGGAACGCTGTTAATATACACTCCTATTAACTTACAATCTTATAAATCACTATTTAATCAATATGTGACAAAATGTGAGGGGGAAATAGATTGAAACTCTTGAACATTTTTATGCATAGACCCAAGTTATGAGTATATAGTCCTTCAATCTAAGTATTTAAGACTTCAAATTAGTAACCTGATTGAATTTCAACAGTGGGTTTAAATTTTTAATATTTTTCTAATAATGACTATTTAATCTAAATATTAAGTCACATATAGTCTTAGACCAGAGAGACCAGAAGCAACTGGTTATATCACTATATAAGTTACAGATATATGTAAAGAGCATTGAATGACATAAATTATGGTAAAGTCTTATAGAGCAGATTCTAACCACAGGATTTTCAAATTAAGCCACTTTCCCTAATAATTTGGTTATAATAATAGCTATCTATTGCATTCTTGAACTCCAAGACAGTAGGAACCTTCCTCATTCTTTATAAAACCTATATTTCTGTCAGTCCTAGAAACTCCGGGGCATGATTTATCTTCCTGCAGGCTTCACTTAATCCATACCATTTGATACTGCTGCATCTGCTAAGCTCAACAAGTACAATTAATGCAACAAATACCAGCTTGACATGTGTTACTTCAGATTTTGTCCAGAGACACCAGATGTGGAATGTCAACCCTTCAGCCCTAGCCTCTGGTAAGATCATTCCTAGTTCATAGGTCTCCTCAATTCCATATGGGATGGTGTGCCTGCTAACAAAGCCACAGAATCTAGATATGAAGCAGAGCCCATGAGAAGATCACATGTGCACATATTTCCATAAATTATGGGAAAATATATACCTTACAGCGAAAGTGCATTATAGTTTGCAGTGACCAAAAATAGAAAGTAAGTAGAAAGACCTTAAAAAAAAAAATCCCAAATCTTCATCTGCAATACTACGGCCTTTAAGTTCATGATTAGCCATCAATTTGTTCTGCTTTATAAACTCTGTTTCATCCACCAGGTTCCAGATGCTACCATGATGTCAACCTGACTTCCCTGGACAGATGACCCTACCAGTGTATCCTGGAGTCCTGCCTCCTGAGATCCCTGCTCCATTAAGGAAAGAGAGAGAGAGGCTGGAGTATGGATCGACCTGCCAACGTCCATGTTCAGCGGGAAGCAATTGCAGAAGCCAGACCTTCCACCTTCTGCACCTCATAATGATCCTGGGTCCACACTCCCTGAAGGTTAAAGAACAGGAAAGCTATCAGGGAAGGGAATAAGATACAGAATTCTACTGATGAGAATTGTGTGGAATTGTACCTCTCTTGTCCTATGGTCTTGTCAGTGTTTTCGTTTTATAAGTAAAAAATATATAAAAAATAAAACACTATAAAATGACACTTATATACCTTTTCCATATTTGGGAGCTACTCTTTGCCCTTAAAGTACTGTTTTAAATGTTATTCGGAAATTATACTGACTACTGTAGTTATATGTTAGATTTTTCTCACACACTGCATAATATAAAGATAACTTGGTAGACTCAGAGCCAAGTTCTCAAACTTCTCCTAAGGCTGAGACATTGTTTTCTGTATTTTAACTATATTTTCCATGTGATTTGTGAGGTAGAACAATACATTTTGCCAAAGTTAAAGGTAATTCCGTGAGGGAATATTATACTTTTAATATATGTATAGAACTACATATATTAGAATAAATCTAGCTAAATAAAAGTGATCTTGATATGAATATAAACCAATCATAGGGTGAAAACAATCCCCATCAACATGTTAACTATGCAAAATATTCAAATTCAATTTCTATCTGACTTCACATCATTTCATACCAAAACTCATTTATCACATAAATGCCTTGGTTGACTAAATATTATTAGTGACATTATTTCTTAGTGTGCCTGGGAATCTTTGATTAATGTTAATTTCATTTCTTGAATAGAAAGAAGCACTGTGTCTGAAGAGAACTTAGTAACTTAAAGAACATTCAATGAGACTAACTTGTTGGGATTGAAAGGATGACTGCTGGCTTGTGATTCCTTTAAAGTTTACTCACATTCGTAGAACCTGAAGGAGACTGTGTAAAGAAGATAAAAATAAAAGCTTGGATGCCACACAAGATTAACTTGGCAATAGAGATAAGAGCATTTGATCAATGAAAAAGTAGCTTTACTGAGCAGATCAGATCATAGTGACTGGAGGGCATTGTACAAAGCCCATGAATGATTGCTATTTACCTTTTGAGAACAATGACAGTCATAACTTGCATTTTGATACCTACTTTGATCAGAATTTTCCAAACTTTTAGCATATTTTAACATATTAGATTTTCTAAGAGAGATATAACTTCAATCAGAATTCTATAAAGGATAGGCTTCTGTTAAGATTAGAGATACTTTTGAAAAAATCAGAACATCCCACTATTTAACCCTTGTGGAGTATAGATTTATATTTTATGTAAAATCAATTTTTTTACTTTGTATTATGATATTTCTATATGGACAAATTTTGAAAGTTTATTGAAAACAGAATGCTGAATATTTAAATTACTGAAAATAAGTACCTCATAAGACTTAAGGCAGCAAACTAAAAGCTTAATAATAAGAGCATAAAAGTACCAAACGCATATAATTTGTTTAGAGTAAGGCATTACATCACTGTAGTGTGATGAATTGGTTACCTGTATATAAAGTAATTATATGCTAATAGGTATGAGTTATAAAAAGTAATTAGTACCAATATTCTAGTTGAGATTAATTAGTATTGAATTATGAAAATAAAACATATTAAAAAACACATTAATTATACACACTTAATTACAAATGAGTTTCTTCTCTTAATATAAAACATGACCTACATCAAGACTTTGTGAACTTATAAGAAAAAAAATGTAATGAGTTCCAATTCTATGTAAAGAAGGAAAAGGGATGGCATGAAGTAAATAAAAGATCTTTTGTGAGTCAGTTTTTCTACTAAGCGGTTGAGCAGGTCCATTAATAATAGATCAATAAATAGGTAACTTTCCACCTGTCTTACAGTTTCAATTAAGTGTAAATTTTATATGTATTGCTTTTTCTCTCAAGCAGTGCTTGTCATGTCTAATTTCCCTTAGCTTATCTTTTGGAAAATAAAACTCTCTGTCTAAGTCTTTATTAGTGAACAATATTTTACATACATTTTTTTAAAAATTTTATTTATTTATTTATTCCTTTTGTTGCCCTTGTTGTTCTGTTGTTGTAGTTATTAATGATGTCATTGTTGTTGGATAGGACAGAGAGAAATGGAGAGAGGAGGGGAAGACAGAGAGGGGGAGAGAAAGACAGACACCTACAGACCTGCTTCACCGCCTGTGAAGTGACTCCCCTGCAGGTGGGGAGCTGGGAGCTCGAACCGGGATCCTTCCGATGGTCCTTGTGCTTAGCACCAACTGCGCTTAACCCACTGCGCTACCGCCCAACTCCCTTACATACATGTTTATCACAAATTGATAGTATTCACTTGAAGTTATTAGAACATGCACTTTGAATTAATCAACAATACAAACTTAATTATGTTCATTTTAATGTTATTGTTTTTTATGATAAATAAAATGGATTTTTGTGAAATTCATATAATCAGAAAAATAAGTTAAGTATAAATTATAAGATGAGCATGTTGACATGTATTTAATCAAAGCAACTAAATTTTCAATAACTTGTTATCAAATACAGAATAAATCAACATCAAGATAATTTATTAGTTTACTTTTATATTGTCACCCTCAGGATTGTCACTGGGGCTCAGTGCCCGCATAGTGAATCAACAGATTCCAGTGGATTAATGAATTCCTTTCTTTTTTTTTCATTTTGGTGGAGATAGAGAAATGCAAAGGGAATAGGGAGAAGTGGGGGAGGAGAGAGACACCTGGAACACTACTTTATGTTTTGCAAAACTTTCTCCTGCAAGTGTGGTCCAAGCACTTGAACTCACATCCTTGAACATTGCAATCTATATGCTATACAAGGCGCACTACTGGTGGGTTCCTCAAGACAACATATTATGTTGGATGAAGTTATGCAGATTTTGAAAACATGATGGAAAGGGCACAAAAATAGAAAAATCTTATCCTAATGCTTCCAAAGTTTAATGAGTTTCCAAGTTTAGCAATAAGTTGCTGACTCTGCACATTTCCTATTTCAATATTAAATGCAAAGGGCAGTGACCATAAAGAAGATGAAATCTCTTTAGTCATGTAAAGCAATATTAACTAAGGTATTACATATAGATTTCCAATAAAGTAAAAGGCTATACTAAAGAGCTCCAGGGATGTCCTTGAATATATTGCAGTACTATTAATACTTATCTGCCATCCATATCTCCCTTCATAAAAATAGAACATTGTTTCACATGCATATCGTTCTACCATATTTTTCAGGATATATTCCCAGGGTATGTAAAATTATAATTATGCGTGAACCATTAGGTAAAGAGAGAATAAAAAAGATCTATGTCTACATATAACTTAGGAACAAAACCCTCAAAATAAAAGAGATGGTTAAAGATATTTGTAATTAAAATATATGTATCATGTGCTCTTTCAGACACATTGCTCTATATAAATAATTTTCTATTTTGAATGTCTTTTTTAAAAATATTTTATTTAAGAAAGGATTAATGAACAAAAACATAAGGTAGGAGGGCTACAACTCCACACAATTCCCACCACCCAATATCCATAAACCACCCACTCCCATGATAGCTTTCCCATTCTCTAGCCCTCTGGGAGCATGGACCCAGGTTCATTGAGGGTTGCAGAAGGTAGAAGGTCTGGCTTCTGTAATTGCTTCCCCGCTGAACATGGGCATTGACTGGTTGGTCCATACTCCCAGTCTGCCTCTGTCTTTCCCTAGTAAGGTGTGTCTCTGGGAAGCTGAGCTCCAGGACACATTGGTGGGGTCTTCAATCCAGGGAAGCCTGGCCAGCATCCTAGTGGCATCTGGAACCTGGTGATTGAAAAGAGAGTTAACATAGGAAGCCAAACAATTTGTTGAGTAGTCATGGATCCCAAGCTTGGAATAGAAGAGGAGAGGAAGTGTTAGGGAGGTACTCACAGCAAACTCTAGAGTACTTCTGCTTTCAGGTATATATTTTGCAGTAGTTAATGGATACGTGTGCACATAAGCTCTATCTCACAGAAACTGGTGTATACCTAGGTTATGGGACTTTGTTAGAAAGTGAACTTCCTGAGATGAAATTAGAGTGTACTATAAAAGGAAAGGTCTCACCCGAGTAATGAAGCTGAAGGGTTGTCATTCCACACATGAAGTCTCTGGACACAGTCTGAGGTGAAGCATGTTGAGGTGGCAATCGTTGCGTTGGTTAGGTTGTGATTGGCGGATGCAATATTACTTGGTTTGGATTGGGAGATGCATACGGGAAAGTGGGCCCTATCCAAGGGTTCCAGGACTGGGGGAAGTAGGGGCTCTATAGTGGAGATGTGAGGTTCCTGCTGTCTTGGGCTTCAAAAAGACAATCGATAGTTAATGTTATCATCACATTATTTGTTAATTGGGTTAACTTTGAAAAGTCCTTTTGTTATGGTTTGCTGTACAGTATCCAGTATCTTGTATATAGCTATTGGATGCTTTTAATCTACTTGGTCTAGGCTTTTGAGAGAGTCCGCTTATCAAATACACAGCCTATATATTAAAAAGATTCAGTTTGTGTTTTGAGAAACTTTAAGACATACAATTGATTTTCCCCCTCTCATATTAATTAACTACTGATTTATATGTCTACATTTTGCTAGGAGTGTACATAAACACCATTCCCCCCACCAAAGGAATGTGAGCCATCCCTCCAACCCACTCCCACCCCCCACTGGCCCAGGAAGCTGCATGTCTACCCTTCACTACTGGGTTTTTGCTTTGGTGCCCTACTTACAATTTTATCAGGTCCTGCTTTTAGTTTCCCTTTCAGATCTTCTTAGTCAACTTCTGTTGATGAGTGGGATCATCCCATATTCATCTCTATCATTCTGACTTAGTTCACTTAACGTAATTCCTTCTAGCTCTGTCCAAGATGGGTCAGAGAAGGTGGGTTCATTGTTCTTGATAGCTGCATAGTATTCCACTGTGTATATATACCACAGCTTTCTCAGCCACTCATCTGTTGTTGGGCACCTGGGTTGCTTCCAGGTTTTAGCTATTATGAATTATGCTGCTATGAACATAGGAGTACACACCTCTTTTTGGTTGGGTGTTACGGAGTCCTTGGGGTATAATCCCAGGAGAGGAATTACTGGACCATATGGAAGGTCCATGTCTAGCCTTCTGAGAGTTTTCCAGACTGCTCTCCACAGAGGCTGGACCAACTTACATTCCCACCAGCAATGTAAAAGGGTTCCTCTGTCCCCACATCCTCTCCAGCATTTGTTGCTGCTGTGCTTTTTGATGTATGCCATTCTTACAGGTGTGAGGTGGTATCTTAGTGTTGTCTTAATTTGCATTTCTCTGACAATCAGTGACCTAGAGCAGTTTTTCATATGTTTGTTATCCTTTTGGATCTCCTCTGTGGTGAATGTTTTGTTCATATCCTCTGCCCATTTTTGGATGGGGTCATTTGCTTTTTTGGTGCTAAGTTTGCTGAGCTCTTTATATATTTGGGTGATTAGTTTCTTGTCTGATGTCTGGCATGTGAAGATCTTCTCCCATTCTGTGAGGGGTCTCTCTGTTTGTTTAATAGTTTCTTTGGATGTGCAGAAACTTTTCAATTTGATGTAGTCCCATTGGTTTGTTTCTGCTTTAGTCTTCCCTGCAATTGGGTTTGATTCATCAAAGATGTCCTTGAGGTGTAGGTGGGAAAGTGTTTTACCAATGTTTTCCTCTCAGTATTTGACTGTTTCTGGTCTGACATCTAGGTCTTTGATCCATTTGGAGTTTATTTTTGTTTCAGGTGAGATAAAGTGGTTCAATTTCATTCTTCTGCATGTTTCAACCCAGTTTTCCCAGCACCATTTATTGAAGAGAGCCTCCTTTTTCCATTTAATCCTTTGGGCCCCCTTATCAAAGATTAGATGCCCATAGGTGTTGGGATTTACTTCTGGGCTTTCAATTCTGTTCCACTGATCTGTGATTTTTGTTTCAGTACCATGCTGTTTTGATGATGATGGCTTTATAATATGGTTTAATGTCTGGGAGTGTGATGCCTCCATTTCTGTTTCTTTTCCTCAAGATGGTTTTGGCAATTCTAGGTGTTTTCAGGTTCCAGATAAATGATTGTAGTGTTTGTTCTATTCTCTTAAAGAAGCTTGGTGGAACTTTTATGGGTATTGCATAAATGTATATATGGCTCTGGGGAGAATATTCATTTTGATGATGTTTATTCTTCCAATCCATGAGCATGGGATATCTTTCCATTTCTTGGGATCAGTTTCTATTTCCTTGAGTAGCGACTCATAGGTTTCAGCATACAAGTCTTTCGCTTCTTTGGTCAACTTTATTCCTAGGTATTTGATTAATTTTGCTGAAACAGTAAATGGGAGTGATTTCTGGATGTCTTCTTCTTCAGATTTAGTGTTTGCATAAAGAAATGCAACTGATTTTTGTACATTTATTTTGTAGCCTGATACCTTGCCTAATAACTTCCAGTAATTTTCTACTGGATTCTTTAGGTCTTTCTATGTATAGTATCATATCATCTGCAAATAGTGAGAGCTTGACTTCTCCCCTTCCAATCTGTATTCCTTTGATTCCTTTCTCTTGCCTGATTGCTATGGCAAGAACTTCCAATACTATGTTGAAGAGTAACAGTGACAGTGGACAGCCCTGTCTAGTCCCCGATCTGAGGGGGAATGCTTTCAGCTTCTGTCCATTGAGTATGATATTGGCTGCAGGTTTGCTATATATAGACTCCACTATTTTGAGGAATTTCCCATCTATTTGCATTTTTGGTAGAGTTTTGAACATGAATGGGTGTTGGATTTTGTCAAAGGCTTTCTCTGCATCTATTGAGATAATCATGTAGTTTTTGGCTTTGCTTTTATTGATGTGGTGAATGACATTGATTGACTTACAGATGTTGAACCAGCCTTGCATTCCTGGGATGAATCCCACTTGGTCATGATGAACAATCTTTTTGATGTGTTGCTGTATCTGGTTGACCAAGATCTTGTTTAATATTTTGGCATCTATGTTCATCAGAGATATTGGTCTGTAGTTTTCCTTTTTTGTTCTGTCCCTATCAGCTTTTGGTATCAGGGTGATGTTGGCTTCATAAAAGGTGGAAGGGAGTATTCCTGTTTCTTCAATCTTATGGAATAGCTTAAGAAGTATGGGTATTAACTGTTTCCTGAAAGTTTTGTAGAATTCGTTTGTGAAGCCATCTGGTCCAGGACTTTTGTTGTTGGGGAGATTCTTAATAACGTTTTCAATTTCTTTGTCTGTGATTGGTGCATTTAGATTTTGTAGTTCTTTTTGTTTCATTTTTGGAAGTGCATAGGTTTCTAGGAGTTGTTCCATTTCTTCCAGATTTTCTAGCTTGGTGGCATATAGTTCTTTAAAGAAGTTTCACAGGATTCTCTGGATTTCTGTGGTTTCAGTTGTGATATCTCCTCATCGTTTACAATTATATTAACTTGAGTCTTCTCTCTTTTTTGTTGGGTGAGTCTGGCTAGGGGTTTGTCAATTTTGTTTAATCTTTCAAAGAACCAACATTTGGCTTCATTGATCTTTTGTATGGTTCTTTTATTTTCGATGTTGTTTATTTCTGCTCGAACTTTAGTGATTTCTGTCCTTCTGGTTGCTTTAGGGTTCCTTTGTTCCTCTTCCTCTAAGTCTGTGAGTTGTGCAGTAATGTCATTCATTAGAGCTTCTTCTTGGTGTTTAATATGTGATTGTATGGCTATAAGTTTCCCTCTCAGTACTGCTTTAGATGTGTCCCAAATATTTTGATAGGTTTTGTCTTCATTTTTATTAGTTTCCAGGAACATTTGAATTTCATGCTTGAGTGAGTCTCTGACCCAGTGGTTCTTAAGGAGCATGTTGTTTAGTTTCCAAATTCTGTGTCTTTTAATAATTTTCCGTTTGTTGTTAAATGTTAGTTTTACTCCACTGTGGTCTGAGAAGATACTTGGGATTATTTCAATGCTCTTGAATTTATTGATGCTGTCTTTGTGGCCTAACATGTGGTCTATCCTTGGGTATGTGTTATGTGGATTTGAAAAGAAGGTGTATTCCAGTTTTTTGGGGTGGAGGAGTCTGAAAATGTCCAAGACATCTAGTCTGTCGATCTCTTCATTCAATTCTCTTGTATCTTTATTGGTTTTCTGCTTTGTTGATCTGTCTAAGTGTGAGAGTGGCGTATTGAAGTCTCCCACTATTATTGTATTACTATTGATGTATTTTTGAAATTCTTTCAGTAGATGCTTAATGTATTTAGATGGTCCCTCGTTGGGTGCATAGATGTTAATAATTGTTAAGTCTTCTTGGCTGATTGATCCCCTAATCTTATGTAATGTCCTTGCCTATCTTTTATTACTTTATTTAATTTAAAATCTATCGTGTCTGAGATGAGAATGGCTGTTCCTGCCCTTTTTTGTGGTCCGTTATCCTGTATGTAGTTTTCCATCCTTTCACTTTAAATCTGTGTTTATGTTGTTGTGACAGATGGGATTCTTGCAAGCAGCATATGGTTGGGTTATGTTTACTGATACATCCCCCAACTCTGTGCCTTTTGATGGGTGAGTTTAAGCCACTGAAATTTATTGATATTATGGATTTAATGTATTGTAGTGCCATTGTTCTAAAAAAAAATTTGTTTGCTCTGATATATTGCAAGTATTATAGTGATGTTCTTGTTTATAAGACGTCTTTTAGTACCTCTTTCAGGGCCGGCTTGGTGATGGTTGCCTCCTTTAACTGTTGTTTATCTAAGAAGGTTTTGATCCCTCCATCTAGTTTGAATGAAAGTCTAGCAGGATATATTATCCTTGGTTGAAACCCTTTTTCATTCAGGGCTCGATAGATATCTTGCCACTCCCTTCTGGCTTTTAGAGTTTGAGTGGAGAATTCTGCAGATAATCTTATGGGTTTTACCTTGTATGTGACTTTTTGTTTCTCTCTTGCAGCCTTTAGGATCCTTTCTTTATCCTTACTTCTTCTCATTGTGTCTATGATGTGTCTTGGTGTCTTCAGGTCTGGGTTGATTCTGTTTGGTACTCTCTGGGCCTCTTGAACCTTGATATCCTTTCTGTTATTCAGGTCTGGGAAGTTTTCTTATATTATTTCCTCTAGAATGTTTGCTTCCCCTTCTTCTCTTTCTTTCTCTGGCAGGCCAATTATACAAATGTTACTTCTTTTGAGATCATCCCATATGTCTCTGTTGTTGTTTTCAGTGTCTCTCAATCTTTTTTTAAGCTCTTTCACCTCTTTCTTAGTTTTATCTAACTCATCCTCTGTCTGACTAATTCTGTTTTCTGCTTCTGTTAGTCTGCTTTCCCTTGCCTCAGCTTCTTTCTTCATTACAGCTATTTCAGCTTTCAGTTCTCTAATTGCCTCAAGATAATCAGTATTTTCCTTGGGGGTCTCAACTGTTGTTTCCCTAATACTGCCATTCCTTTCCTCCAATGTTGTTTTCATTTCTGTGATTAATATGTTTATTATTGGTTGCATACTTTTCTTATCTATGGTTACTTCTGGCTGACTTGTAGTTTCTTCTGGGCTCTTGTCTTCATTCATTGGAGTAGCAGTTTTATTTGTTTTTGATCTACCCATTTTTTTTTTATTTATGTGTTTCTTTTTCTTTTTTTATGCTCTGTTGTTCCTCAGTTTTTGTGTCCTGAGTACAAGTAACACTGAACTAAATACCTTTATGACAATTGCACTCACCAACCTCCGGAATTACAGTAGCAACTGAAGTAAGTATTGAAGTAGTTTAATCATTACCAGTTAGCCCAACAATTTCTCCAGTCGGTGAAATAGTAACCAAATCCCAGTGAAGAAAGAGAAAAGAGAGGATAACAAGAATAGACAGTTATGCAAATGTACTATCCACTGTATATTCTAGGGGTAACAAGAGGGGAAAGGGAACTAGAGCAGAGATACACTCATAGAGAGTCCACTCTGAGTCAGATTTCTTCCCCAAAGTAATTCACATATTCCGAAAAGCAAAGAAGAAGGAAGAAGTGTATGACAAAGTTAAAAAAAAAAAGAGAGTGAGAGAGACAAGAGAGAGAAAAGCTAGAAGATAAGAAAAAGAGTTGTAATTAAAGAGCAGTGTAGGAACTTCCCAAATGTGTATCAGTGAATTCAAAAAAGCACCCTGTTTGGTGGTGTGGGGTATCCTACTAGGGGCTGGTCCCCAGGGACTGCTTATGGGCGGCGGGGGCAAGGAGGTATGCTTGAAAATTAAAAGGAAGAAAAAAGAATTTTTCCCCCTACTCTAATTCTTAACCCAAATTAAGTTATAGTCACCTCCTTGTCACTGCTATGAACCCTTATTGGCTGGCCTGCTAAAGGCAGAAAATCCTACTGTTTCCAGGAGATGTGTTCGGAGCTCAGTGGCTAGCAGCTTCTCAGTTCACCATCTTCCGGGAAATCCCCCCCTCCAGACTTTTTTAAAGGATTTCTCGAAAATTAAAACTAGCTCCAAGTCCTTTGATCCAATGAGAGCTATACTTAAGAAGTCTTTGGATCCGCCCTCAGGGTTGCAGTGGTCCCTGGAGACTCCCAAGAGAAAGCCCCCGAGCTATAGTACTCCCTCCGGGTCCTCTGCCAGCTGCCCAGCAGAGCTCTGCAACCGGCGGAGGAGCCACCTTCCTGGGTGGAGGACATTGCCTGGCCCACCCGCCTTGCCCGCCGCAGCCTGGGAAGTCTGGAGCAGCCCACCAGCTAGTCCGTGCCACCTTTAATTCTTAACCCAAATTAAATTATAGTCACCTCTTTGGTGTCACCACTAGGATCCCTTATTGACTGGCCTGCTAAACGCAGAAAATCCTACCGTTTCCAGAAGATGTGATCAGAGCACACGCTGCTAGCAGCTTCTCGTATTTTCAATGTCTTTAAGAGAATGTGATCCTAATGCCAGTCAGCTTAATTTATTTGACCTCCCAAATGATAATTACATAAAAATAACAAACGTTAGTGTGGTTTTAATCTCAGCATTTTTTCCTCCAAATTAGCTGTAGAGAAAAGTTCCTAAAATTAATTAGCATATAGTTATTGAAAAGCTTAACAAAGACATCAAGGAAAAAACATCCTCAGAGTAGCCGGCAGTAGTTCATAAGCTAACATTCTAGTAAATAAAATTCTAAGTTCCATTTATACCAAATTAAATCAATTTAAAAGTATCTATGCTGACTTCAAAATCTCTTAAAAAGTAATCTCTTCACATCTGTTCAGTGATTCATCCAGTAAAATGTGTGATGCTATAGGTGGTCCCCACCAGTGGAAGGGGAGCTTCTGGTATGGCAGATCAGTGTTACAGGTATCTCTCCTCTCTGCACCCCCACTTCTTCTCCTACCCTTTATAAAAAAAAAAGAAGAAACAGGAAAAAAGGCAACTAGGATCAGTGGAGTTATGCATACAATGAACCACTCTGGTGGCAAAAATTAATAATTCCTTATGTCTGGCTATTTACTGTTAACTTAAAATTTTCTTCACATTCAGTGCTCATCTTCCTAGAGAAAAATTTTGTTTCTTCACTTGTAAAGAACACAAAAAGTGGAATCCGCAGGGTAAATCAGCAAGTTGATGAGCCAACAAATAGATTTACTTATTTATTTACTTATTTATTTATTATTTATTCCCTTTGTTGCCCTTGTTGTTTTATTGTTGTAGCTATTGTTGATGTCTTCATTGTTGGATAAGGCAGAGAGAAATGGAGAGAGGAAGGGAAGACAGAGGAGGAAGAGAAAGAGAAAGACATCTGCAGATCAGTGTCACAGCCTGTGAACCCCCCCCCCACACACACACACACACCGCAGGTGAGGAGTCAGGAGCTGGAACTGGGATCCTTACTCTGGCCCTTGTGTTTGTGCCACCTGCGCTTAACCAGCTGCGTTATGGCCCAACTCCCTCAAATAAATTTTTGTACAGTTTGAGTTTGAATAATGTCTAGGAAGATTTCCCTCTCTATATTTTTTGTCCAGATTTTTATATTTTATAAGAGAAACTTCCGCAGTTTTCCATGTAGGAGATGGGGACACAGAATTCATTTGGTGGGAATGGTGTGGAACTACACCCCTGTTATCTCATAGTTTTGTAAATAAATATTAAATCACTTCTTCTTCTAGCATTTGCCTTTCTTCCATAGCCAGTTAATGGCTTTGAAAGTGACTGGGATCCATGTGGATTCAGTCGGCTAGGAAGGATCATCAGTTTAAATCACTAATAAAAACAAACTAAAAAGGAAAGAAGTAAAAAGTTAATTTAAAAAAAATTGGGGAATCAGGCGGTAACACAGCAGGTTAAGTGCACGTGGCTCAAAGCGCAAGGACCGGCATAAAGATCTGGGTTCCAGCCCTCTAATGGTGAAGCTGGTCTACAGGTGTCTTTCTCTCCACCCTCTCTGAATTCCCTTCCTCTCTCCATAAACAATGACATCAACAAAAATAATAATTACAACAATAAAACAAGGGCAACAAAAGGGAATAAATAAATTTTAAAACATTTAAAAATCACAGGTACTTTCCCCTCCAATAATTTATCTTGCATCTTCTTTTGGGGCATTTTTCCTTGTTGCTTGGCACAAGGTTTCTAGGAATTTTAGTTTTTCTGTATCAATTTGCACCCTTTACTTCTTTATGACTATGATGCAAAGTAACAGCCTACTAGGGACCTGTAACACCCTCAATGGACATGAAACTTGAGCTGATATGCTATGAATATTTAATTCTATTAATAGGTTCTCATTTCTGGTCCACTGAGGTTTTTTCTTTCCCAGTAATAAATAATCATAATCATGGCATCCATAGCTAGGTTTCTAAAATATCTTATGATTTATTTAGTTATTTTATTAAAAGAAATTATTGTATTAAAAAGATAAAACTTATTTTAATATAACTTCCTTCTTAAATATGTTGTCAACACAGTCACATTATGAGGCACTGGGAGTTAAAACTTTGTGGTCAGTCTTCCAAAATGTTCAGGTAGATTTTGTTCAATATGACCAGAGTAGACTTCATTCATTAAGTATCATATGGGAACAGCTAAATGATAGTCAGTTTGATCCTCAGGTGATATGACACCATTTCTTAGAAAGATGAAATCGCTTTTTATGTGTGCTATCTTCATTTCTTTTTTTTAAATTTATTTATAAAATAAAAATATCAGCAAGACTATAGGATAAGATGGGTACAATTCCACACAGTTTTCACTACCAGAGTATCCTATCACCTCCATTGGAAGCATTCCTATTCTTTATCCCTCTGAGCATGGACCCTGGGTAATTATGGGTTGCAGAAGAGGGAAGGTCTGGCTTCTGCAATTGCTTCTCTGCTGGACATGGGAAAGGGTAGGTCAATCCATACCTCCAGCCTGTCTCTCTCCTTCCCTAGTGGGCAGGGATGTGGAGAGGTGGGACTCCATGACATTTTCAGGGTCTTCTGCCCAGGTAAAGCAGGTTGGTGACATTGTAGATCTCTAACTCGGTGGCAGAGTAATGGCACTAACGAGTTAACATCATATGCCTGACACCTCTGAACACAGAGAGAAATATGTTGAAGTGATACTGGTTGCACTGGTTGGGTTGACATCAGCAGATGCAATATCAATTGGTATGGATCTAGAGAAGCATACTGGAAAATGAGGAACCACCCCCAAGGTTTCAGGACTGGAAGAAATATTTGTTTTATACAGAATGGGGAAGACTCTTGCTGTCTTAAGGCTTAAGAAGACAATTGATAGTTATCATTATAAACAGGTTATTTGAAAATTTGGTTTAACTTTAAAAATCACACAGTTAGAATTCGCTGTATCATTCAAGACCTCACCATAATTTACGTCATTTATTTACATAGGTTGTATCATATAGTAACACAACCTGCTGTTTTTGGTCTCCCTGGTCTAAGATTACACATGCTTTAGTATTTCAAAGAAAAATCATTATTATAAAAGTATTAACAACTTAAGCCCACTATTAAAATTAAATCAGGTTATCAATTCCAAGTCTTAAGTGCTTAGATTGAAAGAATATATACTCAAAAAGTTTGAGAGATTCAATCTATTTTCCCCTCTCCTATTGAGTGGACAGTGATTTATAAGACTATAGATTATTAGGAGTGTGTATTAACACCATTCCCTCCACCAAAGTTCTGTCACTGCCACACCCCTCAGTCCCCTTATAGTGGAGCTAAAAATCTACCCTCATCCTCTACCCAGAGTTGTTTACGTCAGTGCAATACTCCAAACTCAGTCAAATTCTGCTTTGTGTTTCCTCTCTGCTCTTATTTCTCAACTTGTGTTCATAAGTGAAATCATCCTATACTCATCTTTGCCTTTCTAACTTATTTCACTTAACATAATTCCTTCTAGCTCCATCTAAGATGGGTTGGAAAAATTGTGTTCATTATTATTATTGCTAAATAATATTCCATTGGGTATATATAGCATAACTTTCTCAGTCATTCTTCTGTTTTTAGTCACCTGACTTGCTTCCAGGTTTTGGCTATTAGGAATTGTGTTACTATGAACATAGGTGTACACATATCTTTTTGGATGAGTGTGGTATAGTCCTTAGTATATATCCTTAGGAAAGGAATTAAAATCATTTTTAGGTAAGATCAATGAAGGAACTAGCAGCTGAGAATAAACTGTTTTCCATGTCATGGTCTTTTGCACATTTGTATAGCAAAGAAGTAATCACTCCTCCTTTTGTTATATGACACTAAAGAAAGTAGTTTATAGGGTATCCCCCAAGCGTAGTTTCATCTGTAAATATGAATTCTTTGAGAACATTCCTTGCTATGTGATATGTTCTCCATCTTCTCTCTCTACTCAACATACCAAGTCACTTGGAACATGTTATATATCCCCAATCCATGCTGTTTTAACTTTAAAATATGTAACTATGAGCATTTTCCATAGTCATGTTGGCCTGGCTGATGCTGTTTTGATTATTTGTCCTTTTGGAGAAGCACCTAGCTAGTGGAAGATTTTCCATTGTTGTTGTGAACCCAACAGGAGTTCACAATGAATATGAACTACGAGTTATATGAGTTAGCATATGAATTACGTCAAACTGAGGTGGAACACACAGAGAAGGGAAGGTATAAAGCACTGGACTTTGGGCAAGTCACTCTCTGACTGCTGCTTCTTCTCCTGGTCAGAAGCATCTTGGTGGAGGTGCTCTAGGTATCTGCCATGGCTACTTCTCCTGAGAACTGAACACATGTGACTCTGCTAGCTGGTAAACTTTTAGACTTCTCTAGAGCCATGAGTAACCTTTACCAGAGCTAATAATTGTTTATCTTATGGGATTAAACTTTTGATAACTATACTCAGACTTTATGGACCTAGCGTACTCTTAACCCTTGATGATAAGTGCTTATTTTGCCTTTTTCTTGTTTTCCCTTAATAAGCCTTGTATTGTTTAAACCAGCTCCCAGCTCTCCTCTGTGAATCCTTTTACATGCTGCAGCAGCTCCCACAAAACCCCCTTTTTAAGTTAAATTGCAACACATTGTACCCTGACATGAATCTGTAAATTTTTGAGGAATTATAAGCTATAAAAATAGAGAGGGGGACAGATGGTGGTGCAGCTGGTTGAATACACACACTACAGTGCACAAGGACCCAGGTTCAAGCACCTGCAGAGGGAAGTTTCAAGAGTGTTGAAACAGGGCTGCAGGTGTCACTCTGTCTCTCCCTCTCTACCTCTCCTCCACCTCTCCATTTCTCTCTGCCTCTATCCAATAATAAATAAATATATATAAAAATAAAATTAAAATAGATGATGGAGAGATTATATATATACATATATACGCAGTTATAGAAGAAATATACCAAAAATATAAATCAATTTTATATTGTATATACTATTAATGTATGAAAATATATCTCAATGAGGTAAAAGCAACTTTAAAATAACATTATATATACTTACACACAGTTTATTTCTTAAAATTGGAATTATTTATTTTTCAAATAAATAGCTATAGTTTGAATTTTATTTGTTTATTTATTTATAGCAAAGAGATAGAGTCAGGCCACTACGCTTGTATATTCAGTGCCAGGGTTCAAACTCAGAACTTTACACTTTCAAATGTCTGTGTTCTACCATATTCCTTCTCTTAGTTAGCAAGAACTAAGAAAAAAATATATATATAATATATATGTGATCTATTAAAAAACATCAATTATTTTGATTTTAAAATATTCATTTATTTTTATTTTGTATACAAAAAAAAAAACTAAGACAGAAAGAGTAGATAAAAAGGTAGAGAGACACCTGTACCATTGTTTCACAGTATCTAACGCTTCCCCCCTGCATGTGGAGACCTTGGGTTTGAACCCATTCCTTGTGCACTGTAATGTGTGTCCTCAACCAGTTGCGCCACTGCCAGGCCCCCCTCAAAACTCAATCTTTATATACAAAATCTAGCTATGTCCACTGATCCTACATCTGCTGGAGAACAGGAGAAAAATCTCAACTTTGTGGGTTTTTCTCAATTTGATGGTCCCACCCCAAGCAGAGGAGTTCCTATGACAACAGCTTGTCTCTGTAAATTTCTCCTGATGGAATGCAGATTTCTTAGCTAAAAAGATAATTTCTCTAGTTGTCCTAATATTCAGTCTTCACTCTTTTATTTTATAGTAACAGTTCCTCTTAAAGTCTACAGGCTGTCAAATGACTGTTTGTATGTTTTTAAATATTTTATTTATTTATTCCTTTTTGTTGCCCTTGTTGTTTTATTGCTGTAGTTATTATTGTTGTTGATGATGTCATTGTTGTTGGATAGGACATAGAGAAATGGAGAGAGGAGGGGAAGACAGAGAGGGGGAGAGAAAGTTAGACACCTGCAGACTTGCTTCACCACTTGTGAAGCAACTCCCCTGTAGTTGGGGAGCCAGGGGCTCAAACCAGGATCCTTAGGCCAGTCCTTGTGGTTTGTGCCACCTGTGCTTAACCCGCTGCACTTACCACCTGACTCCCCAAACGTTACTTTATTTATTTATTTATTTATTTATTTATTTATTTATTTATTTATTTATTATTTTACCAGAGTTTTTACTGGGCCTCAGTGTTTACAAAACAACTCTACCATTTTTAGGAAACTTCATACCATAATAAGACATTTGGGTGAAAAAGCTTCATTAAACAACTTTGGTAAACCTATATCCCTCTGACCACATTTGATTCCTGGTCTTGGAGGAAATCAGACTTAATTACTGTGATTAGAGCAGGCAATACATAATTAATATGCTAGGAATTTGGAATACCCCTTCATGTCGTCTCAGTAAGATCTGTCTATGACTCTAAAGCAATGTGTGGAAGCTACATGGATTCTGCAGGTACTAGAGCTAGCTGTCACAAGATGTCTATATCTACAGTAGATGGCACTTTTCAGTTAATTAAATCCTAGAAACCTATGAAAAGTAAAGCATAAGAAGTTTAAGTAATTTATTTTTATGTATGATAAACATAAATAGGAGAATAGTATGTTATTTGACAGAAGAAAAATGAAAATATATTAAAACACATAAGAAAAAAGTTCACACAGAATATTTGAAATTGCTGTATAACTTTGTTAACAATTCCCTGGATGTCAGAATTACAGTAGTTCAAGACTTAACTGTAATTCACAGGAATTAGATAAAAAATAATAAGCTGAGGTCAGGCACAGTGGGTTAAGTGCATATGGCACCAAGCACAAGGACAGGCTTAAGGATCCCGGTTAGAGCCCCCAGCTCCCCACCTGCAGGAGGGAGGGTCGCTTCACAAGCAGCGAAGCAGGTGTGCAGTTGTCTATCTTTCTGTCCTCCTCTCTGTCTTCCTCTCATCTCTCCATTTCTCTCTGTCCTATCTGGCAACAATGACATCAATAACAACAATAATAATAACTACAACAATGATAAAACAAGTCAACAAAAAGGAAAATAAATAAATAAAAATTAAAAAAGAAATCCTAAAAAAATAAGAAGAAACATTGGAAATTCTTTTTAAAAAAATCCAGTTGTCTTGGATTTTTCCTAAGGAAATGTATTCTTGATTCAATCCAAATTATTATATATAGAAGGTAAATCAAATGTTTGATAATGGAGATAACTCAACTTGTTAGATCACAGAGGTAGCAAAACCAAATCCAAGTCCAAGACCAGTCCTAGATACCACCATAAGCCAGTGATCTGATCTATCTCCATTTCTCTCATAAAAATTTTTTTTCAAAGAAAGATGTAATCAATATAATAAGGGTCAGGTAGTGTCACATCTAGTTAAACACATGTATTTCTAAGTGCAAGGGCCCGGACTTAAACCCCTGTTCCCCATGTGCAATGGGTTCTCTTCACAAGCAGTGACACACTGAAGCAGGTCTGCAGGTGTCTTTCTTTCCCTCTCTCCCTCTCTCTAGCTCTCTGTCCTCTCTCAATTACCTTTTGCCCTGTCTAATATATACATTTAAAAGTAAGGGATGAATGAAGGAAGAAGGAAAGAAAAAGAAAGGCCTCTTGAGAGGTGGATTCATAGTACTGGCATAGAGCCCAACTGATAATGCTGGAGCCAAAAAAAAAAAAAGGAAAAAGAAAAAAAAGCAAGGAAGAAAAGAAAGAAAGAAAGCAAGGAAGGAAGGAAGGAAGGAAGGAAGGAAGGAAGGAAGGAAGGGAGGAAGGAAGGAAGACATGAGGTTATGAATCTAGAATGGTCTATTCCAAAATGCTAACTTAATACTCAAATCAAGAAGCCAAACTGAAAAAATAATTTAACTTATTTGTAAAGGATACTTCTTTGTAAGGAGGAAAGAGAGAGAGAGAGTAGTGTCAAGGCAATTACCTTCATAATACGATTTTTTTTTTCTCAATGACTCAACTTTATAAGCAAGTGATGGTTAAAGAAAATTATTAATACTTAAGTCTTACTACAGTAGTAAGAGAGGAGTAGATCAAATATGGAAAGCAAAAGAAAACAGTACTATGTATACTTCTGCTGTTGAGAAATTGTCTATAAATTTGTAAACTAATTTAAAGCTTATTTACATGGCACCTATTATATATACCATTAAAATGTTATGATTGATTCATTTTAGTTTTAATTTGGTGACAGTTTTAACACATATCAATAAAGCAGTTACTATCTATAAATAAAGTTGAAATTACATTAACACATTTAGACCCTCCCAGGCTACTATTTTCATTTGGGCAATTTATGAAACATTATTCTGTCTGGAATTTCTTCTTTTTTAAGTTTAACTATCCAGCTGTTATCATAATTAAATCTGCCACAGGCAAAGTTCTGGTTTTCCACACCTGTGGAGAAGATTGTCATGGCATTTTAATGACTTAATAGAGCTTGAGGAAATGGAGGCTAGTGTGAATGTGAGTAATGACTACTTCAGTTTTGTGCCAAAGCTGTCAATTTCCAATTAAGAGATATATTTGCTCCTCAACAATGTACTGCCATTAATTTTTTTTTGACACTGTTAATTCATCCTTTGCCACCTGATAGCAGTAACTCAAATGGTTCTCGCAGTTTCTTCCATGACACAGACATTAAAGTTCAACACAGAAGGATGTCAAGTTTAAAGCCAATCAAAATTAATTATTTACAGCAATGGAAATATATGAAACTAAAATAATCATCTTTAGTAATATACTCAATTTGAAACTAATAATATAGGATAATACAGTTTATCACATAGAATGATTAAGGAATTTTAATATGATTATGTTAACAAAAGACAAAAATAAAGGAACTATAGCAGTCATTAACAATGGGAGGCAAAATAAATATGAAAATAGGATATGCTCATTTTTGTCCCATTCAATGCTCATAACTTTCATGTAACTTAATTTTAATATTAATTTATCATTCTATATGTAGTAGAACTAAAACTATGAAAAATTAAATGAATTGCTTAAAGTAACATAGTTAGACAGGATTTTGTTTCAAAAGAAAACTTGTTCCCTGATGTATATGTCCATGTTCATTTGCCTCAGCTATCGAAATCTCAAGTTAACAATTCCCATTGATAATATTTAATGATTCAGCTATTAAGATCATATCAAGTATATACAAACAATACTAGAAATTCCTGGTTATCACATAGCAGCCTGACACTGAATTTTAATGACTTATGGTTTAGGGAACCTTCTAGCTGTGACCTACAGAGTTTCATTAGGAATAGCTTGTTCTGGGCAGGATAGTACACTCAACAAGACTTGACTCACACACTTTGCTGGCAAGTTCAAACAGTGTCATTTATCACAAGTTCAGTTTTTTCCTTGTCATTACATGACCCTCATTCTCACATCATAGCTCAAGCTTAAGAAAGACCACTACCAGTGTATAATTATTAATGGTTGATTATAGGTGCTTTTCCTTCTATCAGACTTGTTGGTATCCAATCTGCCAGAGTTAGTCACTTAATAAGTACATTATCAAAGTGAGTGGCAGCTTCCAGGAGCAAGAAAACTGGAAGGTGTGGTGATTTTGGAACACTAAAATGTCAGTCAGTTAGAATATGACATCTGTAACTTTGCTGGAAATTGGAGACAATTGCAATATTTCTGCTATTTGTAGAAGAAAACTCAAAACCACTTAGATTTCCCTTAATTGTAATGCAAATTAGGTACTTAAGAATTAAATTCAAAATATTTTATTTTGTCAGCAAAGTACTCACAGGAACAGCTCTCTATATATATGAATATGTTTATTAGCTTGTGATATTCAACTTGATTTGAGAATTTTGATGGCCCGTTTCCTTGAGTAAGAATGATTCTTACTAGTTCTATACAATATAGTCAGGGTGGCATAGCAGTCTACACACACATGTTTCCTGGGGAAAATAATATATACTAATGAAGGGCAGGGACATATATGTTTGGCAGAACAAGCAATGGTGAAATATAAAAAGTTGAAGAAAAACACCATCTGGAGCATATACCACAGTTCTAGGATGTCCTTGTGCATAGTGACACATGTACTTAACCAGGTGGCTATTGCGGTGTAGCTACACTCTTTGAAGACAGGTAAAATGCTTTATCTAAAACATATGCTATTCTGTACTAGAACTAAGTTAGAAACAACATTTTATTTTATCTTTTGAAGCTTTATTATTATTATTATTATTATTATTATTATTAATTAACCAGAGCACTGCTCAGCTCTGACTTATAGTGGTGTAGGGGATTGAACCTGGGACTTAGAGAGCCTCAGGCATGAGTCTGCTTGCATAACCGTTATGCTGTCAGAAACAACATTTTATTTTTCATTTTCTCAAATTCCACTGTAGACAATGCTCCCTTCCTCCTCTGGCAGCAGGCAACAGGAGTCATTAATCTATTTCTTTATTTGGTAACATTGTATTCTGAGGATATTTTATATCAATCAAATAAGAAAATATGTCTTAAAGATGCAGGATTTTGCCCATGTCCTTCCACAATAAAGGAAACATTTCCTATGCCTAGTGTGTACCTCCTATTCTGCTTCTGTGAATGCACAGATAGAATGTACTAGTACATTTGGAAATGTAAGAATTGGATTACATACAAAGAACATGTGATCTTACTTTTTCTATCCAGAGTTGACTATGTAGGGAGACTGACTCAGTATAGGACAGCTGACAAATAGGCCATATTGCCAGTTCTGGAGTTCACTTAGCTCATCCATTTGCTTTTGGATCCAAGTAATGCTCATCAATACTAATATGTGGCCTTTCATCTGCTATTTACTTGTTTTCTCAGCTATTTAGAAACCAGGTTTGGAGTTGTAATTCAATTAGTTAAAAAAAAATCCCAGAAGACTTCAACAATTATGTTAGTATTAAAATGAATTAAAACTGTGAAAAATGAATTTATCATTCATTTTAACATATGAGGTTATCCATCAAATTTTCAATATGAATATCAAAATATGTTTTTTTTAATTTTTTAAAAAATTATTTATTTTCCCTTTTGTTGCCCTTGTTTATTATTGTTGTTGTTATTGCTGTTGTCGTTGTTGGATAGGACAGAGAGAAATGGAGAGAGGAGGGGAAGACAGAGATATTTTCTGGTCTAAAAATGCTTACTTTTGTAGCTGAGATCTTTTAAAAAATGGAAGAAAATACTGGAGGTGATATGGTTCTTAATGTAGAATATAAACTTTCAAATTAAGTGGTAATAAATCTGGAAGAGTTTGGTGATGTAGTGGATAAAGCAACAGACCCCTCAAGCATGAAATCCTGAGCCCTATCCCTTGTATAATAGGTGTCAGAGTAACACTGGCTCTCTTCCCCACCCCCGCCTCTCTAAATATTTATTTATTTATTGGTGGATAGAGACAGAGAAAAATTGAGAGGAGAGGAGGAGGTAGGGAGAGAGCCAGAGAGACACCTGCAGCCCTGCTCCAACACTCCTGAGCATTTCTCCCTGCAGGTGGGGACCAGGGATTTGAACCTGGGTCAGTGAACATTGTAATGTGTGTGCTTAACCAGGTGTGCCACCACCTGCCTCCCTGCTCTTTCTTTAATTAATAAATACATATATTAAAAAACTATGAATCTTGTTATTCTCTAATATATGCTACCCATCATATTTTTGGTTTGATCAGTTAAGTCATCCTTTCCTAAAGTATGTTTTATTCTAGATCAGAAATAATTGTTGAGAAAATCAAAACAAGATTAGATACTTCTGTATCTTCCTACATGTCACATTTAATATCTGAGTCAGCAAGCCCTTTGAAATTATGTGAATCAAAATGGAAGAAGAAACTAGGTGCCTTAGATATTTTAAGACCGTCTTTAACTACTTAGCTATGATTTGAGTTTAACTATTTCAATTTCCTTATCCCGCATAGAAATAGGAATAATTGCTCTCACTTTCTGATAATAACAAGGACAAAATATGAAACAGGGCCAGGTGGTGGCATAGCTGGTTGAGCACATATCTTATAACATGCAACCACCTGGGTTTGAGCCCTTGGTTTCCACCTGCAGGGGGAAAACTTTGTGAGTGGTGTGACAGTACTGCAGGTGTCTCTGTTTCTCTCTCTGTTTTCCATTTACCTCTTGATTTCTGGCTGTCTTTATTTTTTATCCAAAAATAAATTTAAAAAACTTAAAATATATAGGAAACAAAAATATTATGCTTACTTAACAGTTAAACATAATAATTGCTTTACTTTTCTTATGTTCCTTCTTTTCCAGATTCAGCATCACCTTATTGGAGAATTGTTGATTATAGTGTTGTTTCCATGAGGGTGTATTTCTACATTTCTCCAAGATAGTTATCAATATTTCTTATCCTCCAGTAAACTGTCATCCACTCTAGCACTGGATTTTAGGTTCTCAGAACCTAAATAACCTAACATAGAATTATGTTGCCCATTGATAAATTTAACCAGGAAGAGGTGTTGATTTGACTGGCAGCTCTGGAACATCTGGGAGGGGGAGGGGTGGTGGGTGGGACCCAGATGGGCTCCCAGATATTCAGATGAAAGGGTGCTTGCATTTCATCTGGGAAGAGGTGTACATTAACTCTAGAGTCTCTGGAATGTCCAGAAAGGCTAGGGATGATGAACAGGGCCCTCTGGGTTGCTCAGTTAGGATGATGTCCTGACCGACTCCATAATCTTTGAAATGTCAAGAAAGACAGAGTAAGGATCAGCAAAGACTTCTGTTCTCCTGTCTCTCTGATGACTCTGGGTCATTAGAAATCAACTGATATGTGGTACCACCAATTCTGAACTGTGATATCTGCTGTGGAGACATGGGGAGGTGGGGAGAAGGAGAGTGCACCATTAAGTCTGTGCCCAGGGGAGATAGTTTCCCTTTAATGAAATTCAGACCAAAATTGTCTAGGGAGAATTAATTCTCAAGGCTATGGTGTCCTGCCCATGGGGACTCATTTTCTCTTCCCAGGGTAAAGATATCCGCCATGTATTATTGTACTGTTGTAGGGCCTTTTTTTTTTTTTTTTTCTTTCTTTCTTTCTGCTTGCATGTATTTTTTTCTCTGTTTCATTGTCTTTTGGAAGAGGATACCTTCATATCTCTAGTTTTTGGAGTCCCCTGAGCTATATGTTTTTGTTTGTTTGTTTTGTTTGTTTTTTTTTTAAACACTAGGGCTTTGCTGGGAACTCATATGTATACAGTTTCACTGCTTTCTAAAAACTATGTGACATTTATTTTTTTTTCAGATAGTGAATGAAAGACACAAAGGGAGAGATGAAGAGAGAATCGTGGCAGACACCAAAGCATCATTTCACCACTTGTTAAATTTCCCCTTTGTGTCATGCTCCCATGTGTGTACTCTCCCTGTTATGTGACCAAGGGCTCAAGTTTGGGTCCTGCTGCATGGTAAAGTGTGGGCTCTATTAGGTGGGTCATCTCTTGAACCCTATAAGCATTTAATTTTTAAATATATTTTTTGTAAGTGATTCTGAACAACAAGCAGGGTTGCATGCTTGACTATGATCGTGTCAGAAATGCTTCACATATTCTTGTTTATATCATTTTTCCTAATGATTATGATGCTTTCATTCTGCCTTGGGGATATGAGGACTATGAAAATGAAATAAAATAAAAATTGTAGATGAAATCATGGAATTATTGTATCCTGAGAAATAAGTTATTCCTTCCCAGGTTTTTCAACATTTCTTAAATGTAGGACATAGAAAAGTCAGAATGGGGGCTGGGTGGTGCTGCACCTGGTTGAACACAAGTGTTACAATGTGCAAGGACCCAGTGAGCCCCCAGTCCCGACCTGCAGAAGGAAAGCTTTGCAAGTGGTTAAGCTGGGTTGCAAGTGTCTCTCTGTCTTTCTCCATCCCTCTCTCCCCCTTCCGTCTCGATTTCTGGCTGTCTCTATCAAATATATATAATACTAGTATAATGTGGGCTTGGTGAGACTGTCAGATGGAAAGCAGAAGTATATGCAAAGAGTCAAAGCATCTTAGACTATCTTAGATAGCTAAGTTTATGCTTTTTAAATTTTTTAAAAATGTTTTTAACATTTATTTATTTATTTTCCCTTTTGTTGACCTTTTTATTGTTGTTGTAGTTATTATTGATGTCGTGGTTAGATAGGACAGAGAAAAATGGAGAGAGGAGGGAAGTCTGAGGGGGAGAGAAAGACACCTGTGCAGGCCTGCTTCACCGCTTGTGAAGCGACCCCCCTGCAGGTGGGGAACCGGTGCTGGAACCAGATCCTTATGCCAGTCCTTGTGCTTTGCTCCGCGTGTGCTTAACCTGCTGCACTACCGCCCAACTCCCAAGTTTCTGCTTCTTAACTGATGAATACTTGATTTAATGATGGCAAAATGGTAACATGTTTTATCTAGAAGAGATGGCAATGATTTCTTTCGGGTGAAAAATATAACCCCCCCTCCACAAGTTATTTCTCTCTGTAGCATTAACCAACTTTGTACTCAACAGAGCAAGTTTGACCTTCCTTTGATTGCTGATTAAAATATGGTTCCCAAAATGCTCCAGTACACATTGTTTGATGTTAGAGATATAATGGTAAAAAAAAAAAAAATGTCCAGGGAGTATGGCGGTAGTGCAGCAGATTAAGGGCAGGTGGCACAAAGTGCAAGGATTTGCCTAAGGATGAGTTCGAGCCCCTGGCTTCCCACCTGCAGGGATGTCACTTCACAGGCAGTGAAGCAGGCCTGCAGGTGTTTGTCTTTCCCTCCCCCTCTCTGTCTTCCGCTCCTCTCTCTCCGTTTCTGTATGTCTTATCCAGGAACGACGACATCAATAACAGCAATAATAATAGCTACAACAATAAAAAACAAGGGCAACAAAAGGGAATAAATAAATATTTTAAAAAATATCCATTACAGGTATTCCAGGATGGAGGAAACTCATAATCCAAAAGCAAATCTGCATACACATAAAATAAAATACATTAAACTTTGAGACAATTAGGTTTATTTTGTGAAAAAGAAGAACAGAAAGGATTTACTAAGTCAAAAATATTAAATCTTAATTCACTTGATACTTAAAAGAGAATTCTCCACACAGAATTCCTCTAATGGTTTTATTAATACCACTTCAGGCCAAATACTATAAACATGTATTATCAAAAAATGTAAAAGTATATTCAAATGGCTCTGACTTATCAGGCCCACTCCTAACTGAACATTTTTATTGCATATGTGATTACTTGTGTATTGAAGATTATTGTGTCACAGTTTTGTTCATTCCAATTAATGTCCTAATGAATGTCTGTATCAGCTCTGAATAAAATGATAATAGCTCACCATTTTGTGTAAATCTAAGGGTGCTATTTAATGACTTCTGATTTTAATTATTTTAATTAATTTAATTATTTAATTCTGTACTCAGAAAAACAACTAATTTTGTAAAATTAATTAAGTAGTTGTCACGCAGAAGTGCAGAGGGTTAGGCTTACATGGCGCGAAGCACAAGGACTCACATAAGGATACTGGTTCAAACCTCCAGCTCCCCACCTGCAAAGGAGTCGCTTCACAGGCGGTGAAGCAGATCTGCAAGTGTCTATCTTTCTCTCCCCCTCTGTCTTCCCCTCCTCTCTCCGTTTCTCTCTGTCCTATCCAACAGTGACAACATCAATAACAACAATAATTACAATAATAAAAAAGAGCAACAAAGGAAAAATAAATAAATAAATCTTTTAAGAAATTAAAAATGTATTAAGCAAAGCAAGCACTCAACAGCTTCCTCCATTCTATTTCCCTTTCTTATTTTTCATTTCCTCAGATAAGAGTTCTCAGACCTTTAGTGAAGTCTTTGGTATCTACTATCACCTCTCCAGAGAATGTGATTGATTTAAGCTTCAGGCAATTTTTATTGTCTTTGCATCACAGAAACTGGAAAAGTCACTGTCTTTCATTCTCCAGCTCCTTATGCTTATACAGTACAATTCCCATCTAACATGTTCTAGATGGGATCAAAGTATGGAATAACATGACTATTGTGTAAATTATATTCACAAATGAGTGATATTTCTGACAGGCTTGTATACTGCTCCCTGCCTTATCTTCCTTGCTCCTTCAGCATTAACTGACTTATAAGCCATCATTTCACCCAAAGTTTGGCGTCGTGCGAAGATTATAGCGGTTTTGAAACCAAAGAAAGACCCAACACTGGCCGCCAGCTATAGACCAATTTCTCTCCTCTCCATGTGTTACAAACTCCTTGAGAGGCTGCTTTTGTCACGTATTTCTCATCTTACAGAGAAATTCCTATCACCCGCCCAAGCTGGTTTCCACCCAGGAAGATCTACCTGCGACGAAGCCCTGGCCCTCTCAACTTATATTGAAAATGGATTCCAGAAGAATTTAAAGACGGGTGCTGTCTTTGTTGATCTCACATAAGCCTATGACAAGGTCTGGCACCGTAGTCTCCTAGTCAAGATCTCAAGATGCCTGCCTCCATGGGTGGCCAACACTATATTGTTTCTTCTCCAAAACAGAAGATTCCGGGTGCATCTGGGTGACAAGTCTAGCAGATGGAGACTTGTCTCAAGTGGCCTCCCCCAGGGCTCTGTTCTGGCTCCTACGCTATTTAATATTTACATCAATGACCTCCCAGAAACTTCTTCAAGGAAGTTCATCTACGCCGATGACATCTGCTGTGCAACTCAGGCATCCAAGTTAGACATCCTCGAGGAAACACTCACAAAAGACATGTCTCTGATATCTGATTACTGTAAAAAATGGCAACTAATCCCTAGCACTGCAAAAACAGTATCATCTGTTTTCCATCTACACCATGCCTTGGCCTCGCATGAGCTTAATGTGCAGCTTGGCGATTCGAGAATCCAGCATGAAGCCCAGCCAGTCTATCTTGGTGTTACTCACGATCACACTCTGTCATTTCACAAACATCTCATAAAAACTGCAGCAAAGGTGGGCGCGAGGAATAACATCATTGCAAGACTGGCCAGCTCCTCATGGGGCGTGAGCGCTTCCACACTACGATCATCATCTCTGGCATTATGCTATTCCACTGCAGAATACTGTGCCCCAGTATGGTTCCGTAGCCCCCATATCCACTTGGTCGATTCCAAATTATATTCCTCCATGAGGATAATTTCTGGAGCCATCCGTTCCACCCCGGTTCCATGGCTGCCAGTTCTTAGCAACATCCCCCCGCCAGATATTCGTTGGGATGCGGCATCATCATCTAAGTTCATTTCCCACATCTACGCTCGACCGGACATGCCAATATACACGGATATCTTCGCCCACCCTGTCCAACGCTTGATGTCTCGTCTTCCAGTCTGGTCCCCTATGCCTACACTGAACTTCTCTGTTCCAGTCTCTTGGAAACAGAGTTGGCAGTCAGCTGAGGTAAAGAACAAACACCTCATCACAGACCCCTGCAAGTGTCAACCCAGCTTTGACCTAGCACGTTATGATTGGGCCCTCCTCAATCGCTATCGAACAGGCCATGGCCGGTGCACTGCCATGTTCCATCGCTGGGGAGCCAGAGAGGACCTGAACTGCCCCTGCGGCTACAGACAGACTATGACCCACATAGTCAACGACTGCCACCTCTCCAGATTCAAAGGAGGTCTCGAAACTTTACATCAGGCTCAACCTGATGCTGTTGACTGGCTACGGAAGAAGGGCAAACACTAGAAGAAGATTTCACCCAATGAAGTTTTTCTTTTAAAAAGAAACAAAGATCTCCACAAACCCTGGAGATAGCAACGCAGCCTAGCAACATGATTATTATATCGTTTGACCAATGAATTTTAATATCTTAAGTAGAGAAATAAATTATTTCTAATCCATTGTTCTCCTGTACATTTATATTTGATTAACTGGATTTTGTCATTAGCTAAATATCTTGTTTTTCCGAATATGTAGCACTAGTGAAAGAACTCAGTGTCTGGCTGTTAGATTCTACTGAATATTTATTTTATATTTTCAAAAAGAAAGAAGTAAAGAGGCACAAAAGAGCTGCTCCCCCTCCTGTGACATTTTCTTGCTTCTGTCCATGATGATGGCAGATGGTACAGGGAATCAAATTTGTACACTACACAAGGTAAGGCATGTGCTTTACCTATGAGCTACCTCCTGAGCCCTAAATCTTATTCTTACATATTCATTTTCTTCTATAAATTAAAATTCCTTCTATAAATTAAAAACCTTCACAAATATCTCAACGTTTAATCTAGACTGCTTTCTCAATATATTTTCTGTCCATGTGCATGTCTGAACATCACTTTTCCCTTCTCTCAAGAACACTGTTTGTGGGGGGTTCCAGGAAGATGGTGGACTGAGAAGCTGCTAGCAGCATGAGCTCTGATCACATCTTCTGGAAACGGTAGGATTTTCTGCCTTTAGCAGGCCAGTCAATAAGGTGATACCAAGGAGGTGACTATAATTTAATTTGGGTTAAGAATTAGAGTAAAGGTGGCATGGACTAGTGGGCGGGCTGCTCCAGACTTCCCAGGCGGAGGCAGGCAAGGCAGGTGCGTCGGGCATTGTCCTCCCCCCGGGAAGGCGGCTCCTCCTCTGGTTGCAGAGCGCTGCTGGGTGGCCGGCAGAGGACCCGGAGGGAGCACTATAGCTTGAGGGCTTTCTCTTGGGCGTCTCCAGGGACCACTGTGACCCAGAGGATGGATCCAAAGACTTCTTAAGTATAGCTCTCATTGGATCAAAGGACTTGGAGCTAGTTTCCATTTTTGAGAAATCCTTTAAAAAAGTCTGGAGGGGGGGGTTTCCTGGAAGATGGCAGACTGAGAAGCTGCTAGCCGCTGAGCTCCGAACACATCTCCTGGAAACAGTAGGATTTTCTGCCTTTAGAAGGCCTGCCAATAAGGGGTCCTAGTGGTAACACCAAGGAGGTGACTATAACTTAATTTGAGTTAAGAATTAGAGTAGGGGAAAAATTCTTTTTTCTTCCTTTTAATTTTCAAGCATACCTCCTTCCCCCCCCCCCCATAAGCAGTCCCTGGGGACCAGCTCCTAGCAGGATACCCCTCACCACAAAATAGGGTGCTTTTTTGAATTAACTGACACACATTTGGGAATTTCCTTGCACTGCTCTTTAATTACAACTCTTTTTCTTATCTTCTCCCTTTTCTCTATCGTCTCTCTCTCTCTTTTTTTTTAAATCTTGTCATACACTTCTTCCTTCTGCTTTGCCTTTCTGAATTTGTGAATTATTTTGGGGAAGAAATCTGACTCAGAGTGGACTCTCTACGTGTGTATCTCTGCTCTAGTTCCCTTTCCCCTCTTGTTACCCCTAGAATATACAGTGGATAGTAGATTTGCATAACTGTCTATTCTTGCTATCCTCTCTTTCTTTTCTCTTTCTTCACTGGGATTTGGTTACTATTTTTTCACAGATTGGAGAAATTGTTTGGCTAACTGGTAACGATTAAACTACTTCAATACTTACTTCAGTTGCTACTGTAATTCCGGAGGTTGGTGAGTGCAATTGTCATAAAGGTATTTAGTACAGTGTTACTTGTACTCAAGACACAAAAACTGAGGAACAACAAAGCATAAAAAAAGAAACACATAAATAAAAAAAATGGGTAGATCAAAAACAAATAAAACTGCTACTCCAATGAATGAAGACAAGAGCCCAGAAGAAACTACAAGTCAGCCAGAAGTAACCATAGATAAGAAAAGTATGCAACCAATAATAAACATATTAATCACAGAAATGAAAACAACATTGGAGGAAAGGAATGGCAGTATTAGGGAAACAACAGTTGAGACCCCCAAGGAAAATACTGATTATCTTGAGGCAATTAGAGAACTGAAAGCTGAAATAGCTGTAATGAAGAAAGAAGCTGAGGCAAGGGAAAGCAGACTAACAGAAGCAGAAAACAGAATTAGTCAGACAGAGGATGAGTTATAGAAAACTAAGAAAGAGGTGAAAGAGCTTAAAAAGAGATTGAGAGACACTGAAAACAACAGAGACATATGGGATGATCTCAAAAGAAGTAACATTCATATAATTGGCCTGCCAGAGAAAGAAAGAGAGGAAGGGGAAGCAAACATTCTAGAGGAAATAATACAAGAAAACTCTCCAGACCTGAATAACAGAAAGGATATCAAGGTTCAAGAGGCCCAGAGAGTACCAAACAGAATCAACCCAGACCTGAAGACACCAAGACACATCATAGTCACAATGAGAAGAAGTAAGGATAAAGAAAGGATCCTAAAGGCTGCAAGAGAGAAACAAAAAGTCACATACAGGGGAAAACCCATAATATTGTCTGCAGACTTCTCCACTCAAACTCTAAAAGCTAGAAGGGAATGGCAAGATATCTATCGAGCCCTGAATGAAAAAGGGTTTCAACCAAGGATAATATATCCTGCTAGACTTTCATTCAAGCTAGATGGAGGGATCAAAACCTTCTTAGACAAACAATAGTTAAAGGAGGCAACCACCACGAAGCCGGCCCTGAAAGAGGTACTAAAAGACCTCTTATAAACAAGAACATCACCACAGAGGAGATCCAAAAGGCTAACAAACATATGAAAAACTGCTCTAGGTCACTGATTGTCAGAGAAATGCAAATTAAGACAACACTAAGATACCACCTCACTCCTGTAAGAATGGCATACATCAAAAAGGACAGCAGCAACAAATGCTGGAGAGGATGTGGGGACAGAGGAACCCTTTTACATTGCTGGTGGGAATGTAAATTGGTACAGCCTCTGTGGAGAGCAGTCTGGAAAACTCTCAGAAGGCTAGACATGGACCTTCCATATGACCCAATAATTCCTCTCCTGGGGTTATACCCCAAGGACTCCATAACACCCAACCAAAAAGAGGTGTGTACTCCTATGTTCATAGCAGCACAATTCATAATAGCTAAAACCTGGAAGCAACCCAGGTGCCCAACAACAGATGAATGGCTGAGAAAGCTGTGGTATATATACACAATGGAATACTATGCAGCTATCAAGAACAATGAACTCACCTTCTCTGACCCATCTTGGACAGAGCTAGAAGGAATTATGTTAAGTGGACTAAGTCAGAAAGTTAAAGATGAGTATGGGATGATCCCACTCATCAACAGAAGCTGACTTAGAAGATCTGAAAGGGAAACTAAAAGCAGGACCTGATCAAATTGTAAGTAGGGCACCAAAGTAAAAACCCAGTGGTGAGGGGTAGACATGTAGCTTCCTGGGCCAGTGGGGGGTGGGAATGGGCGGGAGGGATGGGTCACGGTCCTTTGGTGATGGGAATGGTGTTTATGTACACTCCTAGCAAAATGTAGACATATAAATCAGTAGTTAATTAATATGAGAGGGGGAAATCAATTGTATGTCTCAAAGGTTCTCAAAAGACAAACTGAATCTTTTTAATAGATAGGCAACGTATTTGATATGCGGACTCTCTCAAAAGCCTAGACCAAGTAGATTAGAAGCTTCCAATAGCACAGCTATATACAAGATACTGGGTACTGTACAGCAAACCATAACAAAGGGACTTTTCAAAGTTAACCCAATTAACAAATAATGTGATGATAATATTAACTATTGATTGTCTTTTTGAAGCCTAAGGCAGCAGGAACCTCACATCTTCACTATAGAGCCCCTACTTCCCCCAGTCCTGGCACCCATGGATAGGGCTCACTTTCCCGTATGCTTCTCCCAATCCATACCAAATAATATTGCATCCATCGATCACAACCTAACCAAAGCAACGATTGCCATCTCAACATGCTTCACCTCAGAGTGTATCCAGAGACTTCACGTGTGGAATGACAACCCTTCAGCTTCATTACTCGGGTGAGACCTTTCCTTTTATAGTACACTCTAATTTCATCTCAGGTAGTTCACTTTCTAACAAAGTCCCATAACCTAGACATACACCAGTTTCTGTGAGAGAGAGCGTATGCGCACACGTATCCATAAACTACTGCAAAATATATACCTGAAAGCAGGATTACACTAGAGTTTGCAGTGAGTACCTCCCCAACACTTCCTCTCCACTATTCCAATCTTGGGATCGATGTTTGCTCAACAAATTGTTTGGCTTTGTATGTTAACTCTCTTTTCAATCACCAGGTTCCAGATGCCACCAGGATGCTGGCTAGGCTTCCCTGGATTGAAGACCCCACCAATGTGTCCTGGAGCTCAGCTTCCCCAGAGACACACCTTACTAGGGAAAGAGAGAGGCCGACTGGGAGTATGGACCGACCAGTCAACGCCCATGTTCAGCGGGGAAGCAATTACAGAAGCCAGACCCTCTACCTTCTGCAACCCTCAACGACCCTGGGTCCATGCTCCCAGAGGGCTAGAGAATGGGAAGGCTATCATGAGAGAGGGTGGGTTATGGGGATTGGGTGGTGGGAATTGTGTGGAGTTGTACCCCTCCTACCTTATGCTTTTGTTCACTAATCCTTTCTTAAATTAAAAATTTAAATAAAAAAAAAAAACAAGAACATCACTATAATACTTGCAATATATCAGAGTAAACAAATTGTTTTTTAGAACAATGGCACTACAATACATTAAATCCATAATATCAATAAATGTCAATGGCTTAAACTCACCCATCAAAAGGCACAGGGTGGGGGGATGGATCAGAAAACATAACCCAACCATATGCTGCTTGCAAGAATCCCATCTGTCACAACAAGATAAACACAGACTTAAAGTGAAAGGATGGAAAACTATCATACAGGCTAACGGTCCACAAAAAAGGGCAGGAACAGCCATTCTCATCTCAGACACGATAGATTTTAAATTAAATAAAGTAATAAAAGATAGGCAAGGACATTACATAATGATCAGAGGATCAATCAGCCAAGAAGACTTAACAATTATTAACATCTATGCACCCAACTAGGGACCATATAAACACATTAAGCATCTACTGAAAGAATTTCAAAAATACATCAATAGTAATACAATAATAGTGGGAGACTTCAATACGCCACTCTCACACTTAGACAGATCAACAAAGCAGAGAACCAATAGAGATACAAGAGAATTGAATGAAGAGACTGACAGACTAGACCTCTTGGACATTTTCAGAGTCCTCCACCCCAAAAAACTGGAATACACCTTCTTTTCAAATCCACATAACACATACTAAAGGATAGACAACATGTTAGGCCACAAATACAGCATCAATAAATTCAAGAGCATTGAAATAATCCCAAGTATCTTCTCAGACCACAGTGGAGTAAAATTAACATTTAACAACAAACGGAAAATTATTAAAAGACACAGAATTTGGAAACTAAACAACATGCTCCTTAAGAGCCACTGGGTCAGAGACTCACTCAAGCAGGAAATTCAAATGTTTCTGGACTCCCAGGTAGTCGGGCTGTAGCACAGCGGGTTAAGCACAGGTGGCGCTAAGCGCAAGGACCCGCATAAGGATCCTGGTTCAAGCCCTGGCTCCCCACCTGCAGGGGTGTTGCTTCACAAGCAGTGAATCAGGTCTGCAGGTGTCTATCTTTCTCTCCCTCTCTCTGTCGTCACCATCCCCTCTCCATTTCTCTCTGTCCTATCCAACAACAATGACAACAATAATAACTACAACAATAAAACAACAAGGGCAACAAAAGGGAATAAATAAATAAATTAATTAATTAAAAAAATAAAATGAAAAAGAAAGTTGTTTAAAAAAATGTTCCTGGAAACTAATGAAAATGAAGACACAACCTATCAAAATATTTGGGACACAGCTAAAGCAGTACTGAGAGGGAAACTTATAGCCATAAAATCACATATTAAACACCAGGAAGAAGCTCAAATGAACGATCTTACTGCACACCTCAAGTACTTAGAGGAAGAGGAACAAAGGAACCCTAAAGCAACCAGAAGGACAGAAATCACTAAAGTTAGAACAGAAATAAACAACATCGAAAATAAAGGAACCATAAAAGATCAATGAAGCCAAATGTTGGTTCTTTGAAAGATTAAACAAAATTGACAAACCCCTAGCCAGACGCACCAAAAAAAAAGAGAGAAGACTCAATTTAATAGAATTGTAAACGATAGAGAAGATATCACAACTGAAACCACAGAAATCCAGAGAATCCTGCGAAACTTCTATAAAGAACTATATGCCACCAAGCTAGTGAATCTGGAAGAAATGGAACAATTCCTAGAAACCTATGCACTTCCAAAACTGAAACAAGAAGAACTACAAAATCTAAATGCACCAATCACAGACAAGGAATTGAAACCGTTATTAAGAATCTCCCCCACAACAAAAGTCCTGGAACAGATGGCTTCACAAACGAATTCTACAAAACTTTCAGGAAACAGTTAATGCCCATACTTCTTAAGCTATTCCATAAGACTGAATAAACAGGAATACTCCCTTCCACCTTTTATGAAGCCAACATCACCCTGATACCAAAAGCTGATAGGGACAGAACAAAAAAGGAAAACTACAGACCAATATCTCTGATGAACATAGATGTCAAAATATTAAACAAGATCTTGGCCAACCCGATACAGCAACACATCAAAAAGATTGTTCATCATGACCAAGTGGGATTCATCCCAGGAATGCAAGGCTGGTTCAACATCCGTAAATCAATCAATGTCATTCACCACATCAATAAAAGCAAATCCAAAAACCACATGATTATCTCAATAGATGCAGAGAAAGCATTTGACAAAATCCAACACCCATTCATGCTCAAAAATCTACCAAAAATGCGAATAGATGGGAAATTCCTCAAGATAGTGGAGTCTATATATAGCTAACCTACAGCCAACATCATACTCAATGGACAGAAGCTGAAAGCATTCCCCCTCAGACCGGGGACTAGACAGGGCTGTCCACTGTCTCCATTACTCTTCAACATAGTATTGGAAGTTCTTGCCATAGGAATCAGGCAAGAGAAAGAAATCAAAGGGATACAGATTGGAAGGGAAGAAGTCAAGCTCTCACTATTTGCAGATGATATGATAGTATACATAGAAAGACCTAAAGAATCCAGTAGAATATTGCTGGAAGTTATTAAACAATATAGCAAGGTATCAGGCTACAAAATCAATGTACAAAAATCAGTGGCATTTCTTTATGCAAACACTAAATCTGAAGAAGAAGACATCCAGAAATCACTCCCATTTACTGTTTCAGAAAAATCAATCAAATACCTAGGAATAAATTTGACCAGAGAAGTGAAAGACTTGTACGCTGACAACTATGAGTCGCTACTCAAGGAAATAGAAACTGATACCAAGAAATGGAAAGATATCCCATGCTCATGGATTGGAAGAATAAATATCATCAAAATGAATATTCTCCCCAGAGCCATATACAAATTTATGCAATACCCATCAAAGTTCCACCAAGCTTCTTTAAGAGAATAGAACAAACACTACAATCATTTATCTGGAACCTGAAAACACCTAGAATTGCCAAAACCATCTTAAGGAAAAGAAACAGAAATGGAGGCATCACACTCCCAGACCTTAAACTATATTATAAAGCCATCATCATCAAAACAGCATGGTACTGGAACAAAAATAGGGACACAGACCGGTGGAACAGAATTGAAAGCCCAGAAGTAAATCCCAACACCTATGTGCATGTACTCTTTGATAAGGTGGCCCAAAGGATTAAATGGAAAAAGGAGGCTCTCTTCAATAAATGGTGCTGGGAAAACTGGGTTGAAACATGCAGAAGAATGAAATTGAACCACTTTATCTCACCTGAAACAAAAATCAACTCCAAATGGATCAAAGACCTAGATGTCAGACCAAAAACAGTCAAATACTTAGAGGAAAACATTGGTAAAACTCTTTCCCACATACACCTCAAGGACATCTTTGATGAATCAAACACAATTGCAAGGAAGACTAAAGCAGAAACAAACCAATGGGACTACATCAAATTGAAAAGCTTCTGCACATCCAAAGAAACTATTAAACAAACAGAGAGACCCCTCACAGAATGGGAGAAGATCTTCACATGCCAGACATCAGACAAGAAACTAATCACCAAAATATATAAAGAGCTCAGCAAACTTAGCACCAAAAAAGCAAATGACCCCATCCAAAAATGGGCAGAGGATATGAACAAAACATTCACCTCAGAGGAGATCCAAAAGGCTAACAAACTTATAAAAAACTGCTCTAGGTCACTGATTGTCAGAGAAATGCAAATTAAGACAACACTAAGATACCACCTCACACCTGTAAGAATGGCATACATCAAAAAGCACAGCAGCAACAAATGAAGGAGAGGATGTGGGGACAGAGGAACCCTTTTACATTGCTGGTGGGAATGTAAGTTGGTCCAGCCTCTGTGGAGAGCAGTCTGGAAAACTCTCAGAAGGCTAGACATGGACCTTCCATATGATCCAGTAATTCCTCTCCTGGGGTTATACCCCAAGGACTCCATAACACCCAATCAAAAAGAGGTGTGTACTTCTATGTTCATAGCAGCACAATTCATAATAGGTAAAACCTGGAAGCAACCCAGGTGCCCTACAACAGATGAGTGGCTGAGAAAGCTGTGGTATATATACACAATGGAATACTATGCAGCTATCAAAAACAATGAACCCACCTTCTCTGACCCAACTTGGACAGAGCTAGAAGGAATTATGTTAAGTGAACTAAGTCAGGAAGATAAAGATGAGTATGGGATGATCCCACTCATCAACAGAAGCTGACTAAGAAGATCTGAAAGGGAAAATAAAAGCAGGACCTGATCAAATTGTAAGTAGGGCACCAAAGTAAAAACCCAGTGGTGAGGGGTAGACATGCAGCTTCCTGGGCCAGTGGGGGGTGGGAGTGGGCGGGAGGGATGGGTCACAGTCTTTTGGTGGTAGGAATGGTGTTTATGTACACTCCTAGCAAAATGTAGACATATAAATCAGTAGTTAATTAATATGAGAGAGGGAAAATCTGTTGTACGTCTCAAAGTTTCTCAAAACACAAACTGAATCTTTTTAATATATAGGCTGTGTATTTGATATGCGAAATCCTTCAAAAGCCTAGACCAAGTAGACTAGAAGCATCCAATAGCACAGCTATATACAAGATACTGGATACTGTACAGCAAACCATAACAAAAGGACTTTTCAAAGTTAACCCAATTACCAAATAATGTGATGATAACATTAACTATTGATTGTCTTTTTGAACCGTAAGACAGCAGGATCCTCACATCTCCACTATAGAGCCCCTACTTCCCCCAGTCCTGGAACTATTGGATAGGGCCCACTTTCCCGTATGTATCTCCCAATCCAAACCAAATAATATTACATCCGGCGATCACAACCTAACCAACGCAACGATTGCCACCTCAACATGCTTCACCTCAGAATGTGTCCAGAGATTTCACGTGTGGAATGACAACCCTTCAGCTTCATTACTTGGGTGAGACCTTTCCTTTTATAGTACACTCTAATTTCATCTCAGGTAGTTCACTTTCTAACAAAGTCCCATAACTTAGATATACACCAGTTTCTGTGAGAGAGAGCTTATGTGCACACGTATCCATAAACTACTGCAAAATATATACCTGAAAGCAGAAGTACACCAGAGTTTGCAGTGAGTCCCTCCCTAACACTTCCTTTCCACTATTCCAATCTTGGGATCCATGATTGCTCAACAAATTGATTGGCTTCGTATGTTAACTCTCTTTTCAATCACCAGGTTCCAGATGCCACCAGGATGCTGGCCAGGCTTCCCTGGATTGAAGACCCCACCAATGTGTCCTGGAGCTCAGCTTCCCCAGAGTCACACCTCACTTGGGAAAGAGAGAGGCCGACTGGGAGTATGGACCGACCAGTCAATGCCCATGTTCAGCGGGGAAGCAATTACAGAAGCCAGACCTTCTACCTTCTGCAACCCTCAACGACCCTGGGTCCATGCTCCCAGAGGGCTAGAGAATGGGAAAGCTATCAGGGGATGGGGTGGGTTATGGAGATTGGGTGGTGGGAATTGTGTGGAGTTATACCCCTCCTACCTTATGTTTTTGTTCATTAATCCTTTCTTAAATAAAAAATTTAAAAAAAGAACACTTTCTTCTTTTCCTCATTATTTTTATTTCATTCAGAAAATATTATCTTCCTAGAATTCCATATTTCTGTAAAAAGTGTGCCTAGAAATAGTTTTATTTTTCAATCTATTTTCTTTATCTTGCCTAGTCATTAAATTACCATAAGACATATAGGGGGAAATTATATTGTATATATATATGAGAGGTCCATAAATTTATGAAATGTCCAAGGATTAAATCAATTTACACTTCCACTAAAAGAATTACCTTGTCACTTTAACTTCTACAACATTTTCTTTTCATTTTTGATGTGTATTTTCACAGGTGTACAAGTGTATTTCATTGTTCTCTTGATTTACAATTATGTGATAATAACAATGAACATCTTTGTAAGCATGTTGGTCATCTGGATATCTTCTTTGGTGAAGAGTGTATTAGATTTTCTCCTCTATTTTTATATTTATTGTTTTTGTTTAAGAGTTTGTGAACTTTTTATATATACTAATTATTATCTCTTTAACAGATTTCTGGTATGGGATATCTTCTCCCATTAAGCAGAATGTCTCTTTGTTTTGATGATTGTTCTTTATGTAATGCAGAAGCTGGAGACTCCTTGTAACATTAAAGATAGAACTACCTTATGACCCAATCATTCCTTTCTTAGTAATATATCCAAAGAATGCAAAAAAACACTGATTTGAAGTGATCTATACCCATGTTCATCTCTTCATTATTTGCAATAGTTAAGATTCAGAAACATTACAGGTGTACAATGAGGGATGAGTGGTTAAATAAGTTGTACATATTCACAATGGTTTACTACTTAGAAATATGAAATGAGTTTTTTTTTAATTTACTTATAAAAAGTAAACACTGACAAAAACCATAGGATAAGAAGGGTACAGCTCCACACAATCCCCACCACCAGAACTCAGTATCCCATTCCTTCCATTGATAGATTTCTTATTCTTCTTTTTTAAATATTTATTTATTCATTTTCCCTTTGTTTTTGCCCTTGTTGTTTTATTGTTGTAGTTATTATTGTTGTTGATGTCTTCATTGTTGGATAGGACAGAAAGAAATAGAGAGAGGAGGGGGAGACAGAGAGGGAAAGAGAAAGATAGACACCTGCAGACCTGCTCCACCACTTGTGAAGCGACTCCCCTGCAGGTGGGGATCCGGGGGCTTGAACTGGGATCCTCTCACCCGTCCTTGTGCTTTATGCCACCTGCACTTAACTGCTATGCTACCGCCTGACTCCCAGATTTCCTATTCATTATCCCTCTGGGTGTATGGACCCAGGGTCATTATGGGGTGCAAAAGGAGGAAGGCCTGTCTTCTGTAATTGCTTCCCTACTGAACATGGGCATTGACAGGTCTATCCATACTCCCAGCCTCTCTCTCTCTTTTCCTTGTGGGGTAGATGAATATTTGGGGATCTGCGTTTTGTAGATATTAGACCTATTTTTGTTATATTCCAAAGAGCTCATGACTATACTATTTTTTTTTCTGAGCCTGACATATGATATGCAGGTGGATCAAAGTTATTATCTGGGGAGATAATGTCATGGCTGGAAAAAGGCCTAGAAAGCTGCATTATGGAAGAGAATAGCTCCCAAATATCAGAAAGGTGTATAAATATTGTTGACTGTAAAACCCATCAATTTGATCTGATCTGAGGCTCATATTCATCTTAGGAGCCTATGTAACCTCTGCATCCCTGTAGAACTTTTTTTTAAAAATTATGTTTATTTATTTGTTGAGTAGAGACAGTCAGAAAAGGGGAGACAGAGAGGCAAAGAGTCAGAGACACTTGCAGCACAACTTCACCACTCACAAAGACTTTCCCCTGTGGGTGGGGACCAAAGCCTCAAACCTAGGTCCTTGTGCATTGTAACATGTAGGCTCAACTAGGTGTACCACCTCTCCTCCATCCCAAGATCTATTCTTTTGCTAAATCGTGAATGGGGCTAGAGGTAATCAGGTGAAGTAAATTAAGAGAAAGACAAATACTGTTTGATCTTATTCATAAGACAGAGTTTAGAAATCACGCAAGGGAAAACTGAGAGTGAGCATTAATTATCTGTGGTCTACTTCAACAGGTTCAAGCACTAAAAAGAGAAGAACAAGAGAGGATTAAGAAGAAATTGAGTGTCTGGTTCATTACGGCAGAGGGAGATGACAAATTGTACAATAGTGAGGTGTGCTGACTTCTCAGTAGGGGAGATATTAAACTACACCTTTGCAACACCAGTTTTGTAAATCAATATCTATTAAATAATGTGATTAAATAAAACATAACAAGCATGACACTCAAAGGGATTTAGGCAGCTTTTTAGTATGAAACCAAAGTAAAGGGGTATTGAATATGGTCATAAAAAAATAGAACACAGTTCACCAGAAAACTTATATCAAACATACGGTAAATCTGTATTTTTCTCTTCAATGCACACATGTTTTCTTATATTAATTATGAGGTTGCTTGGAAGTTACCATCGTGGCACTCAGAGTTATCTCTAGTGATTTTTCTTTACTAAATAAATAACAATCGTTGTCCTACTCCCAGAAGCAATTATAGTTTTGAACATACATGAAGATTATACATTGCTTTCTTCATTTAGGATTTTCTTCAAAGAAGATAATATAAAACATGAATAAAATACACAATTATATACAGGATTTTGAAAATGGCCAATACAAATTACATACCCTGAAGCTCATCATTAACTACACCAAGAATAACTACTGATCCTAAAGTTAAAGACTTCTTTCTGTGGGAGGTTACTGAGATCATATTTTCAATTTAAATTGTACTCACTTTAAAACATTATATATGAGTGGGCCTGAGAAATAGTTATATTGAATAGTATGCTTATTTGCATTGTGTGACCCAGGTTCTCTGGTGTGATCTCTTTCATTTTATCTATTGGAAGAAAGAAAGAAAGAAAGGAAGGAAGAAAGAAAGGAAGAAAGAGAAAGAAAGAAAGAAAGAAAGAAAGAAAGGAAGAAGAGAAGAGAAGAGAAGAGAAGAGAAGAGAAGAGAAGAGAGAAGAGCAGAGCAGAGGAGAGGAGAGGAAAGGAGAGGAGAGGTAAGGAGAGGAGAGGGAAGGAGAAGGGAGAAAGGGAAAGGAAAAGAAAGGAAAGGAAAAGAAAGGAAAGGAAAAGAAAGGAAAGAAAAAGAAAAGAAAGGAAAGGAAAGGAAGAAAAGAGATTATACATATGAGAAAATTATCCTTAATTTTATATGTAATCCATTTTAAATATTATTAATTAACTAATTAATTTACTTTAATGAGAGATATATAAAGAAGACACACATGGGAGGGGGAGAAGAAGAGCACTGCCGAGCTCTAGTTTATGGTGATGCTGGGAATTTGGGACCTAAGTGCTCCATACATGAACATAGTTTGCATATCTATTGCGCTGTCTCCATAGCACACTTCATAAAGCATTTCTAGGGTAACTGGAGTTTACTTTTTGCTCGTGGCATTCACTTACAACCAAAGCATCATACCTTTATAACCCTTGAGTATTTATGCAGCAACATTTTTCCCCATATTTTAACATTACTCTACTCTATGTGAACAACTTTCAGTATAGTAAATCCTACAGATAGAATTATGAACCTCACAAAAATAACTTTTTATTTTCTTTCTTTCTCTTTTTTTATTTAATGAAACAGAGAGAAGCTGAGAAGGAGGGAGGAGACAGAGAGAGAGAAAGGCACCTGCAGAGCTCCAGTGGCAGAGCTCCCCCTTGTATGTGGGAAGCTGGGGCTGAATAGTGCGTTTATTGTATGGCAAGCAAGGGCTTTTATAGGTTGGGGTAGGGGGAGGAACAGGACAGCTATGACTTAGCCTTATATGGTCAGGAATGTTAAGGGAGAGGAGACCTGCTGGGGATCTTGTTTATACCATATATGGTCAGGAGAGAGGGGAACAGGGTCTTTCCAGTAACTGTAGTGTCAAGCTAGCTTGGAGAATGAGGAAGCAAAACAGGCCAGCTAGCACAGAGCAGGGAGGTGGGTCTTTGTACAGGTGAGAGAGACTGATAGGGGACTGGGATCTGTTAGGCAGGTTCCTTCCTGCTCAACCCATAGAGGTGAAAAAGCACCTGGGGAGACTGATGGAAGGCCTATGCCTTCCAGGCATCCAGGAGTGCCCCCCAAGTCCTCACCACGCTAGACCTGGGCTTATGCAAAACCCCCCAAAAGAAGAAGACAGATGGGCTTATGCAAAACCCCAAAAAAGAAGAAGACAGATGAATGAAAAAATTATTTGACAATTATAAGTGATAAAACAAACAAACAAAAAACAAGCAACTCTTCTAAAAGAAATTGATCTCTTAGTGAGAATGGCCAATACCACCCATTAGAAGAGGCAGGGTCAGAAATATAGAAATTGAAGCATCAATGCTTGTTATGGTGGTTTCATTATCTTTTCTCTTTTTACACAAATAGTACACTTTTACTTTCCATTTGAATTACAGCATAAGTTAAACTTCTGAACTGAGACTGATTGATGCTCCTGTTAATTCTGTCGAGTTTTTGACTAGATCATGGCCAGCTTTTTTTTGTATTCCTTTTGCTTAGGGAATGTATTGCAGGTTTAGCAGCTTTACCTTACAATTGTATTGTGCCTGGGGGTAAGCTTTGTCTTCTAGAAGTTCTAACACTAAACCTGTAACATAAAAATTCATTATGTACTACAAATCTTATTCCTAATAAACTAAATTATAACCTACTGTAATCTATAGAATATCTCTTATAAATTATCTAAATTATTTATCATTTATGTATATATATATATATATTTTTTTTTTTTCCCCTCCAGGGTTATTGCTGGGCTCGGTGCCTGCACCATGAATCCACCGCTCCTGGAGGCCATTTTTCCCCCTTTTTGTTGCCCTAGTTGTTGCAGCCTCGTTGCGGTTATTATTGCTATTGTTGACGTTGCTTTGTTGTTGGATAGGACAGAGAGAAATGGAGAGAGGAGGGGAAGACAGAGAGAGGGGGAGAGAAAGTTAGACACCTGCATACCTGCTTCACCGCCTGTGAAGCGACTCCACTGCAGGTGGGGAGCCGGGGGCTCGAACCGGGATCCTTACGCTGGTCCCTGCGCTTTGCGCCACGTGCGCTTAACCCACTGCGCCACCGCCCGACCCCCTTATGTATATTTTATTATTTAAATGTTAAAATGTTTAGTGTAGGGAATCGGGCAGTAGCGCACGTGGCGCCAAGCGTAAGGACCTGCGTAAGGATCCTGGTTCGAGCCCCCGGGTCCCCACCTGCAGGGGAGTCGCTTCACAGGCGGTGAAGCAGGTCTGGAGGTGTAAAAAAAAAATGTTTATTGTGGACTGTTCTATAAATACCTTTGATCTGTTACCTGATGCTCCCCCATGGGACAGACTTGGGTGCATGTGTGTGTGTGTGTGTGTGTTTTATTGTCATTAGGCAGACTTCATCCTTTCTTCCTGTTTATCTGTAGTTTTACTTCGTCTACTTTTGTTCATATTTTAAATAAATTTTAAAAGCATGCTTTTTATAACCTACTTTAATAAGCAATTATTTAAGTTGTAAATAAGAAAAGTAAAAAGAAACAGGAGACTTGAAAACTACTACATGGATTTTGAATGGTAGAAGTGGTTATAGGTAGATATTTTGATTTATAACCTTAGATGTTGAGTCTGAGATATTTGCTGTGAATCATTTCAATAGTTCAACTTATGAAAGTAAAACAGCACTATTTGTATATAGATGAGAAAATTAATAGAAGCTAGTAGAAAAATCATTAAATTACATAGTATACTTCAAGAATTAGTAATGTATTTACTATAAGAAAGAATCACAATAGTGGTTCTTCTTGCATAAAGGAAAATACACGTAAACATGATAATGAATTTGGGCCACTGTTAAAATGATGAATACCACAAAAAAGTCAAGAAACAAATTTAAACAAAAATATTACATTTTCAAATATTTAAAATGCTCATATATTTCCCGAAATAGCTATTTAGTTGTATTCCATTTCATCTTTATTTAAAAATTTGAAATTCCAATTTGTTTATTCGATTATTTGCCAGGAAATATAGCTAATTACTCTTAACATCTATAAAATACCGTTGATACAATTATACTGATATTTCTTATCATTGTAATATCCAGAAGGAGAGATTATTGGAATAATCTCTATCAAATAATCTAATCTTATCCTCCACGTTTATTCAAATAATTGCCCTATCATTGTGGTCTTATTGGATAAAAATTTTATTTTCCCCTAGTTGATTATTTAACCTAAAATATACAGCAATATATTAGGACCTGGGGAAATATCTTAGCCTTTTAGAGCACCAACTCTGTGTTCCTTTCTCTCTTTTCTTCTCTCCTATTATAAAAATTAAAAACAAACAGAAAACAGTTTCTACATGGACATGCTCTGCAAGGGGAATGTTTCACCAATAGTGGAGCAACGCTGTTGTCATTCTTTTTCTCTATTTGTCTGTCTCTTAAAAGTGTGAAGTCCCGGGGGTCGGGTGGTGGCGCAGTGGGTTAAGCGCATGTGGCGCAAAGCGCAAGGACGGGAGTAAGGATCCTGGTTTGAGCCCCTAGCTCCCCACCTGCAGGGGAGTCGCTTCGCAGGCGGAGTCGCTTCACAGGCGGTGAAGCAGGTCTCTCCCCCTCTCTGTCTTCCCCTCCTCTCTCCATTTCTCTCTGTCCTATCCAACAACAAACAACATCAACAATGGCAATAATAATAACCACAACGAGGCTACAACAACAAGGGCAACAAAAGGGGGGAAAATGGCCTGGAGGAGCGGTGGATTCATGGTGCAGGCACTGAGCCCAGCAATAACCCTGGAAGGAAAAAAAAAAAGTGTGAAGTCCCAAGAAACCTTGGAAATAAATATTTATCATATGTTGAATTTAATAAAGACATACTGTTAAGATAAACAATATTTCAATTTATTAAATATTTTATTAATTTTAATGAGAGAAAGAGAGAGAGAAGAGAGAGCAGAGCACTGTTCAGCTTTGGCTCATGGTGAGGCTGGGAATTGAACCTTGGACCTCAGAAACTCAGACATAGGTGCCTTTTTGCTGTGTTCTTATTATGCTGTGTTTTCTAGAATGGGGACCCTATTTTCTCATTGTCAATCTAGATGGAGCTGCCTTAGCTAAAAATGAAATGACTAAGAACTCAACCTGCAAAAAAACAAACAAACAAACAAAAACATCATGTATTACATCTTATATTACTAAGAAAAAACATGTTCTAGAGATAACAGATTTTCTATGAAAAGAGATAATTAATGAAAATTTAAAAATAAATTATATTTTTCAAGGAAAGTACAGTAAATTCTAGTACTGTGGAAAAGACAAAGCTTTGTGTAGAATTCTGGTTTTAGAAGCTTAGAGAAGCACTTGATTTCCACTCAATCTGGTTGCAATATGTTAAAGTCAGTAAGGTATATTGTTTCAAATACTAACACTGAACTGAATTTTTACTGTTTTCAAAGAAAATATTAAGTGAGGAAGAAAGAAATAGAACAATGACGACAACAAAAACTCAGCCAGTAAAATTGTGATTCAGTCAAATGTGGAATGGTTAACAGTGACTGAAATCTGTAAAATATCATTAATCATGGTTTGTGATTTAATGTTTGGAAACATTAGTAATTATACAAGAAATAGGTTAACATTTCATCTGAGTAAAACTTCACCAAGTCATAAACTTGTTTAGTACCATCCAGAGTCCATTAAAATTGAATGGCACGAATGTATAAAGCCTTGTTGACTTACTGTAAAGAAAATAAAATTTAAAAAAAATTCCAGAATCTTTTGCCTTTATTAAATTATTTTTAAATTATGTTATTCTATTTCATTTTAAAAGCACCCCCCCAGGTAGGGACTGAGATCTTGAACCTGGGTCTTTGTCTATTTTAATATATGCACTCTACTAAGTCTGTTAATTCTCTATATAGATTACTTATCAGCACAGAAAAATTTAAATCATACTACCTAAATAAATTAATCAATTTTAGTTTAATAATTAATCAATAATTCTTTAATGAACTTTTTTTGGGGAAATTCCAGAAAAAAGTAATAAAACTACACTGTAATTAATTCTGTTACTATTTTCTTCCCTTCTTATAAAATACACATAGTAGTGAAGATAGAATTAAACATGGTTCATGAAAATTTTGAGAATGCAATAAGAACTCTTCCCTTTTCTTTATCTCTTTCTTTTTTCCTTTCTTTATCTCCTCCTTTTTTATGGTTCTTTCTCACATGAATATTTTAACATTTCTGGCTTTTCTCTTTTATGACCAGAAGTCCAATGTGATATCCATTGCACAAGAACCACAATCCCTTGGCTTAACTTTTCTTTTTACTTCAGAGAAGTGGGGGAGAGGTGGTAGGAGAAGCAGTGGGTAGTTCTCAGTGGCAGTGACACTCCCAGGTGGTGCCAGTGTTCATACCCAGGTTCTTTGCATGGCAAGACAGATACTCTACCAGGTGAGCTATTTTCCAGTTTCATCCATTGTCAATAAAGGAGTATGCTATCTGTAAATTTAATCTCCACTTTTGGAAAATTGGTTTAAAAAAATAAATCCTGGTGCCAGGTGGTGGTGGTGCACCTGATTAAGTGCACACATTATGGTGTGCAAGGACCTTGATTTAAGCTCCTGGTCCCCACCTGCACGGGGAAATCTTCATGAGTGGTGAAGCAGGGCTACAGGTGTCTCTTTGTCTATCTCCTCCTCCCTTCTCAACTTCTCTTTTTCTTTATCCAATAATAAATAAACAAAAGTAGTTTAAAAAAGAATTTATATAAAAAATAAATCATGAAACTAGCCTAATGAGGCTACGTTGAATATTAAGTAAAATTAGCTATCCTGTAAAGCTTTACTAGAGGCTTAGAGAAAACCTACCATGACCTAATAACTTCTAAAGGTAACAATAATTTAAAAAAACTTACAACACTTCATAATAGAAAATAAGCCTATAAAAGTTAATAAGATTTTATATTTTGATGAAATCAAATGAAATATGTAAATGCTTGAAAGGATTTTCACAAAGATAATATATTCAAAGCATAATGAAGTATTATCACAAAAAAAATGTTATACCTAAAAAATGTTAATGTGCTCAATAGGTAAGCTATCTCATAAGTGAAAAAGCGCTTGGCTAAATTTACTATAAGTCCTGTTTTAATGTATGACTAAATTACTAAAACATGCCTGTGTGATCAGACATTACTTTCAATAAAAGGGAATTAACCTTGTATAATTGTAATTGAGTAATTGCAGTTTCCTCTTAGGAGACTATATTTTAACAAAAGCAATGTTTACCAACTGTTCCCTCTTTGGTCTCCATTGCAGTACTTTTTTTTTTTTTTTATTGTTGTAGTTATTATTGTTGTTGTTATTGATGTCCTTGTTGTTGGACAAGACAGAAAGAAAAGGAGAAAGGAGGGGAAGACAGAGAGGGGAGAGAAAGATAAACACCTACAGACCTGTTTCACCACCTGTGAAGTGACTCCCCTGCAGGTGGGGAGCTGGAGGCTGAAACCAGGATCCTTATGCCAGTCCTTGCGCTTTGAGCCACAGTGCTGTTAACACGCTGCACTACAGCCTGACTCCCCATTGCAGTACTTTTATACTGAAAATCTAAGAAATACAGTTATGAAAGCTCACCAAAAGCTATGGACATTGCTCTTTCTTCTTTCTTTTCCTTTCCTTTCCTTTCCTTTCCTTTCCTTTCCTTTCCTTTCCTTTCTTTCTTTCTTTCTTTTTTTCTTTTTTTTTTTTTTTTGCCTTCAGGGTTATTACTGGGGCTAAGTGCCTGCACTATGAATCCACTGCTCCTGGAAGCCATTTTTTTCCCTTTTGTTTCCCTTGTTGTTTATCGTTACTGTTATTATTATTGTTGTAATTGTTGTTGGATAGGACAGAGAGAAATCAAGAGAGGAGGGTAAGACAGAGAGGGGAAGAGAAAGAAACCTGCAGATCTGCCTCTCCACTTGTGAAATGACCCCCTCCCATAGGTGGGGAGCCAGGGGCTGGACCAGGATCCTTACACTAGTCTTTGACCCTGCTGCACTACTGCCCAATGCCCCCTTATTTTCACTTTTATTATCATTAAATAAGTTAGAGAGAAATTAAAAATGCAAGAGGAGATAGGAAGAGAAAGAGGGTAATCTTTCTTCTTAACAAGGTTCCTTTTAGGTTGCCAGGTAAAGTACAGTAATCATTCATATGCTAGGTACTGGTACAAGTTTGCCTTTATACATAGTCATAAGAGTTGTAAAGCAAACATGATAGACTGTTGAAGACAGGTCTGCAGATTGGCATGTATTCTTGATATGTGTTTTTTGAGATATTTCGATCAAGTGACCATCAAAATAAATGTAATTTGAAATGTTTTAAAATTAGACGAATTTATGTTCTTTGGACAGATTCCTAGGAGAGGAAGTTCCAAAGCATATGGTAAGTCACTCAAATATTTTGAGGAACCTCCAGCTTGTTTTCCATGGAGGCTGACCAATTTACTTTCCCATTAATAGTGAAGTGCTTCCTATCTGCCACGTTCTTAGGAGGACTTAAGAAAAGAAATCAAGGGAAAATGCAGGTTGAAACATTAATAAACTTGTCTATTTCAACAGTTTCAAGGAAAGCAAGGGAAACAGAAAAAGGCTGGGATAGAACTGGGGACACAGGGCCCTGTGGTAAATGGCAATGGCAATTTGGAAAGGTGATGTGCTGACATCTATCATGGGGATGTATGTAAATGCAACCTCCTGACCATCTATTTTTTAAATTTATTTCTTTATTGGGGAATTAATGTTTTACATTCAACAGTAAATACAATAGTTTGTACATGCATAAAATTCCCCAGTTTCCCATTTAACAATACAACCCCCACTATGTCATTTATCATCCTTCATGGACCTGTATTCTCCCCACCTACCACCCCAGAGTCTTTTACTTTGGAGCAAAAGCCAATTCCTGACCATCTCTTAAGAAGCATTTCCTCAATACAATGCTTTGGAAGAGAAAGATAAAGAAGCAAACCAAGTTTACTTAGTAACATTAAGATTTATAGAAAGAGAAAAGTCAACTTTAGGATGGATTATATCAATTCTTCCTCTCTGTCATTCTCTGGTAGCTGACTTTTGGAAAAAAAAAAAACTATTGTCTTTATTGATAGAGACAATCAGTTATTGAGAAGGAATGGAATGGCAGAGAAGGAAAGAGACAGAGAGAGATACCTGCAACACTACTCCACCACTCTTAAAGCTATCCCCCTGCAGGGGGTACTGGGGGCTCCAGCTGGGTACTCGAACCTGGTCATTGTGCATTGTAACATGTACACTCAACCAGGTACATTAATACCTAACCCCCAGAAAGCTGACTTTTGTTTCCAAGTTTGACCTCTCTTGTTTCTAAAATGGACAAAACTACCTCAACAGATTAATCTTGAAACAGAAAAAAAAATAATTACTAGGAAAAATAGAACATATCACATCAATATATGCCTTATTCAGAGAAAATGTTATAAGGAGTTGTTCACATTTCAACAGATTATTTTTAACTACTAACAATGCCTGTCAAAAATCTTCAGGGATATTCAGAATGCCTGTGGCTTATCCATAATATAAGAACATAAAGGGTATATGTGTAACATGCTTTTAAATTAAAATAATAGTAATTTATCAACCATTGAGCTATTTTTAAATATGAAAAGACTGAACGTACTCAAAACAATATTTTATTTCTTTTGATAAATTGATAATAGCAAGGAAATCTATTCTTTGCAGTTGACATTTCCCAACTCCTATTGTGAATTCCTGTTTCATAATGGTATTTTAAAAGCATGTCAGTTTTAAGTTATTCTTTGTTGATTGAATTCAAATGTACATACAATTCTTTATATTTGTCTTTTTGTGTATGATTCCTTTTGCTGTTGTAGGTATGTTTTTTCTATCCAAAATGAAAAAAAGACAACTCATTTATGATTATGCATACTCAATCTTTCAAAATTGAATTCTATAATTTTGAATATGTTTACCTAACAAAATATACTCCATTCAGTTTCATGAATCATATATGTTTGGTTAACTTTTAAGTGACTATTTCAATTTATTAGCCTCTAGTGTGAAATTTGAGTGGCTATTTCTGCCAAATAATTTACAAGTTTTTCTATCAATATCTAAACATCTCTTATGCTAGAATTTTTAAAAATAATATGACTGTGTTATTTAAAGTTAGAGAAAATATAAAATGATACATAATAGTAGCAAATTTATTATCTACTTACAAAATCTATTTTAAATGCCTTATAGGTGTCAGCTCAAATAACCTTCCTCAAGTATTCAAACTAGTGGACATTATTTTTATCCACATAAAACATGAAGTAACAGTGAATTGTGATAGATCTCTATAGAGAAAAAAATGGCAGTTCTCATTAAACAAATTTCTATCACTACTTTTGGTGCTACTCTCATAAAATGTGTGCATTACTGCATTATCTGAACATCCTACAGCACTACTTAAAGTAAGACTCAGATGTTTTGCCCCTCAGTCTACTGATCTTGGGAAATTTCTAAAAAAAAAAGTGAACACTGGAACAGATATGATAATATAGCATAAATAGAGGCCATCAACTTTTTCCCCAATTTTTAATGTAAATTACTTGTTTTAAGATTAACTGTTGGCATATATACATAATCATGAATGTATATATGCATATCCACGTAAGGCACATCATATATGTGTGTGTGTGTGTGTGTGTGTGTGTGTGTGTGTGTGTACATACATGCATTCACCTTTTTATTTGATATTGAAGTGTTACAATGCAGGCATGTCTAATCGGACTTTTTGCTGTTTATGATGAACAACTCAACATTTAGTATTTGTTAAGGTCCAGTAATAAACAAATCTTTTCTCAAAAGGAAAGTAGTTATCTGTAAAGCCTATAGGACTTTGTTCCCAGATTTAATGGCCTTCACTATGATTCAGTTGTTGACATCTGCTATTGACTTCAATTTATGTCTGTGTATGCCCACTTCTCAAATATCACTGAACCTGCTGGTCTAAATGTAAAGTACTTCTCCTGCAAACCAGTCCATTCAAAGCTAGTAGTAGCTTCGATCAGTTGACTACTACAGAGTATGGACTGATACACTGTGCATTTCAAATGCAGGGATATGTTGAATAATCCTAGCTATGAACACTTTTAAGGTTTTGTTTCAATTAGTAATGATATCTCTGATTCATTGTGAGTAAATATGATGAAACCCTAAAAAGGAAAAGCCTGCTATCAGTCAATCAATCTATCTATCTATCATTCATGTATCTATTATCTATCATCTATTTATCATCATCTATGTGTGTGTGTGTGTATATATATATATATCCATTATTGTTTACTTCATTTAATTAAGATTATATTTGAAATTACAGTTCTGAGTGCATATGATATTCTCAACACTACACTAGAAAATTAATTCAACTACTTTGGTTAATTTACTGTATTTTACCACAGTTTCCTAAAATGCAGAAATACAAACTTTGAAAAGATTCAATATCCAAAATTTTTGGATGTGAATTAATGGGAATATGCCGGGAGTAATATGGACATGGTAGAAGGATATCTGTGTGTGGGCACAAGAAAATAGTCCAGAAACAAGATTAGTGAACTGGTAAAGATGAGATTCTGACACAAGAAAGGTCTTTTTAACAAGATAGATAAAGTCAAAGAAATTCAATATTTAGCCTGAATGCTCAAGAAAACTAAAAGAAACTCAGTAAAAAAAAATAGTGTCACCAAAAATAAAAAGGCCATTTCCAAGAATAAATTAATGGACCACAAATTAAGTAGTGCAGTGAGGTCAAGTGAGACAGGAAATGAAAATAACTCATTATACTTTGAAACTACAGAGTAATTTGTGAAATAGGGAAAATAGTTTTCTAGAAATGTAGAGGGTAGAAGCCATATTATGATCTGCTGAAGGCTTAATGAGAGGTCAGAAACATGATAATAATATTTGCAAGCTGGAGGAACTTGGCTTTAAATAAACTGTGGTAGATTGTTAAGGAAAATTGAGACATAGGTTTTTGTTGTTGTTTGTTTATGACTGGTAATTGGATGCACTTTAGACTAGGAAAATTAATCTAGTGGTTTGGAAGAGATTATAAAAGCTGAGAAAGAAGGACCAGACAAGGGGGAAAGGGATTTAAGTCTACACATCACATTGCACAAGGACCCTGGTTCAAGCCCCTGGTCCCCACCTGCAGTGGAAAGTTTCACAAGTGGTGAAGCAGGTATGCAGCTGTCTCTCTATCTCTCTCCCTCTCTATCTCCCTTCCCCCTCTTAATTTCCATCTCTATCCAATAATAAATAAAGATAAATATTTAAATAAATAAATTTTAAAAATAAAATCTGAGAAAGGGATATGAGCTTAATTTACTATAGTATAACTACATATTTTAATATAAAATATTTGTTTTAGAAATTAATAAATAAATATAAAAATATAGGAAGGATAAAAATCCCTTTGCCCCAAATAACTGATGAGTTATAATTCTAATAGTCTTCAGGGAAAAATGGAAGTAACTTTTAGACAAAAGTGAATGGAGAGAAAAGTTTGTAGCATCTGTAAGTTTGTTATAATCTAGCACACCTTGACTTATAATATAGCCCCTAGATATATTTTATTTAAATATAATTTCCCCACAATAATAAAATTAAAACAGAAGTTCAAAGAATTTTTTTAATTGGGGGATCCAAGACACTACCAGGCCACCCCATACCCTGGGGCTCTAATTAGGGAATATTGGTATTCCCACACAGACATGATTGGCCTAGACTTCTAACAGATTCCTGTCCATTGTCACTGGTCATCTCCATCAGAAAGAGCATAATGGACCCCTTTGTGGGCCCCTATAGGACCTTTCCCTCAATGTGGATCAATGATGGAAGGAACTGTTACATTCTCTGAAGGGAGGTTGGACAACATATTCTAACACCTGAGAAAAATGGGTCTTGAAATTAGTGCAGCCTAGAATGTTCCTAGCCATGACCACAAAGTGCCAGCTCAGACCTACAAGGATGCAGAGCTTCCATAGGCTCCTGTGCTGAATATGGGCTCCAGATCAAATTGATGGAGTTTACAGGACAATATGTACATATTTTTCCCATATTTGGGAGCTACTCTCTTTCTTGATACAGCTTCCTACCCCTTTTTCCAACTGTGACACCATCTCCCAGACAATAATGTGGGTTCACCTGGTGGACAAATTAGCTGTTATGCTCAGGCAAAAACTAGTACATTTATGAGCCCCTTGGAAGATACCTAAAATAGACCTACTAGCTATTTCTAAAATTGAGACCCCAAATATTCATCTGCAATATTCCTGCCTTTAAGTAAATGATTAGTCAATAAATTGTTCTGCTTTATATTTTAACTCTTTTTTCAGCCACCAGGTTCTAGATGCTACCATGATGCCAACCGGACTTCACTGGGAAGACGACCCCACCAATGTGTCCTGGAGCCCTGCCTCTCCAGAGCACTGCTCCACTAGGGGAAGAGAGAGAGGTTGGGAATATGCCCATGTTCATCGGGGAATCAGACATTCCACCAGACCTTCCACCTTCTGCACTCCATAATGATCCTGGGTCCATACTCCCAGAGCTATAAAGAATAGGAAAGCTTTCAAGGGAGGGAATGGGATACAGAGTTCTGGTGGTGGAAATTGTGTGGAATTGTCCCACTCTTCCTTATGGTCCTATGATCTTGTCAATATTTCCACTTTATAAATAAAAAAATTAAAAAATTAAGGAATCAAAAAGTTAAATTCAAGTCATCCTGATTTCATAATATTTGTAGTTAGCAATCAACAGAATCTATATTGCATATTTTCTGATTTTTTTTTTTATTCCTTGAGGTTGAAAAAATGCAAAATTTATTGTTAATCAGGTAAAATTCCCACAGTAATTTTTTTTGGCATTACTGATATATGTAATTATTAATCTATAAACTTGAAGTGTTTAAGATCCTATTTTGCATATTGATACTCTAAGAGGCCTTGTTTCACATTTCTCTCCCCTTATCTCCCCACCTCTGTCAGATATGGTAGGTGACTCATATGTATAATAGCACAGTTCCATGCAATAAATTTTTAATGATAAATTTAACTTCCTTGTTCTTGTGTCTTGTTCAATTTCCTTAAAAATATAATTAATAGATGAGTGAAATTTTTATGTTTTGATAATCTGAGTTCCAAATAATTTCTTTAATATCATCTAGGGATAAAAGGTCTCAGAAATAAATCAGAGCATTCCAATTAAATGTCATGAGTAAAAACTGGTTATAAACTCACCTCACTCATATTTATATTGAAGGTAAGAATCTGGGAATATAAAAAATATGTATTCCCTGCTAACAAGCTTTAAGGACAATATGATATGCATACCACACCCTTACTTTTTAACCACTTACAATTACTTCAAATTTTTATACTTTCTATTTTCATTTCATTTTAAACAGAGCAGATAGCTAAAAGATGAATAAGAAGATGTGATTTTTTTTTCAGACTACTTGTTTAGTTGAGTTATTGCTAATGATGGTTCTCCATACTTTTCTCATGTTTGAGGCTGGATTCTATCTGACTTAAAGAGTTATAGGAAACAGAGACATGACAGCTGTCCAAATTTAATCAGGAGTGGGCTAAAAAAACATTTCTTAATCCAGCAACACCTGCCTGGGATAAGCAGTAAACCCACCAAAGACAGAACCAAATACAGGAATTAATTAGTGGAAAAGTTTTGGAAACTCATCAACATGGTGTTTCAGAGAAAGTTTTACAATTTAAGTAAAGTAGAGAAGAAACACAAAAAGTAGATCTAAACTTTATATTTTATGTGTTAAAATTTTATTTTTTAGATACCTGCTTAGACGAAAGGACTTCAAAGTACCTGGGGAAGATACCAAAGAGTGATTTTTTTCATCTTTTTTTAATGGATATTTACTATTTCTTACAAGTTCAAGATAGGAAAATTTTATACAAGTTTGTAGGTCAATACAGAATTGTCTTGCAGGACAGATATACAAATAATACCCTTATGATTAACTTGTGAATACTTTATGACAAAGTTATATCTTTATCACTTATTCAGATATTAATTTAAAAGAATATAAACTGTTTCAATATGTGAGGAAAATAGACCTGAAAAAAAGCTGCTACAAAGGAGATACAAGTTTGTGAAATGCATTTTAACCTGTGTAAAAAGAAACATGAAAATAAAAATATGCAAGCCAGAGGAAGAGATAGGCAGGTATCTGTTTGTGGTGGTTAGTCAAAAAAAAAAAAAAAGAAGAAGTAAGAAATGGTACTGCTGGGGAGTCAAGGGTTAAGCAGGTTAAGCGCAGGTGGAGCAAAGCGCAAGGACCAGCTTAAGGACCCCAGTTCGAGCCCCCGGCTCCCCACCTGCAGGGTAGTTGCTTCACAGGCGGTGAAGCAGGTCTGCAGGTGTCTGTCTTTCTCTCCCCCTCTCTGTCTTCCCCTCCTCTCTCCAATTCTCTCTGTCCTATCCAACAACGATGATATCAACAGCAACAACAATAACTACAACAACAATAAAAAATGATACTGGTAAAAATCTATAGAGGAATAAGAAAAGACAAAATGATTTCAAAAATACCAATTAAAGAATCTCAGGTTTTATATGTGATAAGGAGTATGAGAAAAAGAAAAAAAAAGACTTTTGCTTACTTGTAAACAAAAGTGGCCAAACTGTCCCTAAAAATATGTGAAGCTATGATGGTTACTTTGGAGGTAGATTTTCATGGAAAGGTCACAGAATTGTGGTTGTGGGTAAAATATGGGATTATTTTCCTGTAATCCTATGGTGTCTCAAATTATTATTAATTAACTAATGAAAATACATTTTAAGAGCCATTTTTCACAATTATTCACTTTGCAAATCAATAGTCATGTGGTATTCCCATAGTGTTTTGATTGCTAAGTCATATTAAACCAACATATAATATTTCTAACTCTTCATTTATACAACAAACATTTATTATTTTACTATATTTCCCATATGAAGCATTGTTTTAATCTTTCTCCTTTATTAATGTCCTTTGGCCATTTTTTTCCTTCAATACAATGGGATATAGTGTTATAATATATTGAGAATCCAGTCTTGTTTTTATATTTCTACATTTTGTCTGATGAGGGCTGAGCATGAGTTTTGATTTACAGAGAAAATCTATAAAAACATAAGTATGAAATTTACTTTTCTACAAATCACAGCGGGGGGCTTGCTATTCAGTCTGAAGAATATACTAATAAAAAAATGAAGACTATACTGTAAACCCTAAACTCCAAAGTAAATTGAAAACCAGAAGCAATAAATAAATAAAAGTAGTTAGCTATGTCTTATTAAATGGAAAGAAAAATAAAAAATAAAAAGCAATCTAGTTTGATCCTATATTCTCTAAACTACAGCTTTAAATATTGGGAACATTTTAAGTACCTTTAAATCCTGACATATACAGGTTCTCATGACAACAACAAATACAAATATATATGGGAGCCAAATCCTAGATAAAAGAGAAAATGAAAATTCTACCAACATATAAAATGAATAATTAGTTTTTATACTCTCTGAGTATTAGGAGTCATTTTTCCCTTTTGAAGAAATCTGAAAGAGTAATAACAAGAACCTAAAAAGGCACTGTCCTCAAAGTTTGGATTTTATTTAGTATAAATGTCTGATATCAATGTATCAAATAAATGGATATTTGATACCCAAAAGACAGAAATAAAGAATAATTTAAAATAAAGAATATTAATAGTAGAGGGATCTAAACAAAAATGTTCAAAAGTGGTTTCTTAGTACAGTACATAGTATTACTATTTAAAAATAACATTGATAGGCCCTCAAACAAATCTATCTGAGTGAATTCAGTTCTAGTAAGTTATATTTTCAACTCAGAAATATATGCGGAAAGGCAAGACAGTGTAAATAATGTTTATGTGCTTTAAAATTTAGCTTCTATTGATGAATAAAGAACAGAAGACCGAGTTTTAAAGTAAAAAAAATAAACAACTTTTAAATTATAAACATAAAAATGTAACGTCAGGTAAGTAAATATTATAAGTTCAAGGGAGATTTAGGAAGGGTGGAAATGTGCACATATATATTAACGCAAAGTTTTCACATCTTTGTGAATAAATGCATATAACTATAGAAATAAATTTAAACTACCATTAAAGTAGACAAATGTACAGATCCAATATGAAAAAGCATCTAAAAACAAAGCAAAATAATTAGAAACTTAGGGCATTCTCCTTAACTTAATAGTTATGATGATAAAATTTTATTTTTCAATTAACAGACACTTAAAGATGAGAATGGAGACTATATCTTTGACAAATAATTGACTTTTAAGAATGAAAAACAAAGTAACTGATTCATCAAACAAGGATGGAATGCCTTTTTCTCCGGCAAGAGAAATTTGGATATTTATAACATCCTTCTTGGACTAAGAAAAACATTCAGCTCAAAACTTCCCATTAATTCTTCCTGGTCTTGCACATCAATATCACTTTTTTTTCTTTCAACTTGCATATAATCTCTTTTTAATTAACTTTCTCAATTCCTACACATAAACATATGGTCCCCAGATCAAGTTGAAGGGGTTTACAGTAGACAATATTCTTACACTTTCCCCATATTTGGGAGCTACTCTCTTCTCTGATCCAGCTTTCTAGCCCTTTTTTCAACTATGGCATAATTTCCTGAGACAATAATTTGGGTCCACCTTCATATCTGATGGCAGGTTTATGCAAAAAACTAGTAAAGTCATGGACCTCTTTGAATATACCTAAAATAGACCTACTAGCTTTTTTCAAAATGGAGACCTCAAATCTTCATCTGAAATATTCCTGCCTTTAGGTTAAAAATCAGTCAACAATCTATTCTGCTTTATATCTTAACTCTTTTTCAGCCACCAGGTCTAAGATGCTAACGTGATGTCAGCTGGACTTCCCTGGGCAGACGACCCCACCAATATGTCCTAGAGCCCTGCCTCCCTAGAGCCCGGCCCCGATAGGGGAAGAGAGACAGACTGGGAATATGTATTCACCTGACAACACCCATGTTCTGTGGAGAAGCCATTAAAGAAGCCAGAAATTCCACCTTCTGCATCTAATAATGATCCTAGGTCCATACTCCCAGAGTGATAAAGAATAGGAAAGCTGTCAAGGGAGGGAATTGGATACAGATTTCTGGGGATGGGAATTGTGTAGAATATACCCCTCTTATTTTATGTTCTTGTCAATATTTCCATTTTATAAATAAAAATTATAAAAATTAGATATATATGTATATGTTTTGGTTATTGTTGTTGCTTGTTTCTTTGCTGTTGTTGTTGTTCTATTACCTTTATTTATTGAATATTGACGTCCATAAATCGAGAAAGAAAGAGATGATAGAGAGGAAGAGAGACAGAGACACTTGCAGCACTGCTTCACTTCTTGTGTAAATTTCCCCCCTACGGGTGAGACCAGGGGCTTGAACCTGGATCCTTGTGCACTATCACCTGTGTGCTCAACAAGGTGTGGCAACACCAGAATTTTTTTTGTTTTGTTTTTATCACTAGAACTTCACCACTCCAGGCTAATATTTTACATAAAAAGAGAGAGACCGAGAAAGAAAAGGAAAGATACGACAGCACAGAAGTTTCCCTCAAGTGGCTTGGGGTTTAAGTGCAAACCTAGGTGGCCATGTATTGTAAAATAGTCACAGTCCAAGGTGAATTATTTCCCCAGGTCTAGCACCCCTCTGGGTCCCATCCCCATCATCCCAAACCAGCCATCCATAACTGGGACATCTGTGTAACCTGATAAATGTGCTGACATCAGAAAGAATGAGGATACAGAAGAAATCCATCCCACTGAAAAATCAAGACTAAAGTCCAGAAAAAAAAACTCTAATACACCAAGGATATTCACAATGTGTGAGGTAGATGCTGAAAAACTATTCTACATTTTTGTCATCAAAGTGAATTATCTATAGAAGAAAACTCCAACAGGAATGAGGGGCAGAGATGATATTGCTAGAGAGAATAGGATCAAAAACAAGGAAGGAAAGAAAGAACCAAACACATGACTTAATAGCTGCATTAGCTAAGATAAATGTCACAATAGCTAAACAACAACAAAATACAATAGCTGAACCAAAAGACACAACAGGGAAATAAAGCAATTCCACAAAGAAACTAAAAGCTACAGTACATAAGCAAAAATCTACAAAAGCAAGGCAAAAGGAAACATTAGCTGAACTAAGAAGCAAACTTAAGGTACTTGAGCAAAACACAGGCTGAAGAAGTAATCAGCAAGCATGAAGATGAAGCATGGGAAACTAAGAAAATAGTGGCGGATTTAGAAGAGGCATTAAAAGATGAAAATGACATCAGAGAAATGTGTGACAACTTAAAAAGAAACATTCAAATCATCAGCCTACTAGAAAGAGGAGAGCAAGAAACAGGGATGAATTAATAAAGAATGCTCCCCCCATAAAACTGGGAAAGATGTAAATAATCAAGGATCTCAAAGAATACCAAATCCAATATATCCAGAGATTCATACACTGAGACAAGGAGACACATGATAATTAAACTGGCAAAGACCAAAAACAAACAAACAAACAAACAAACAAAAAACCACCACCACCACCACAACAACAAAAAACGGATACAAAAAAGCATCAAAGAAAAAAAGAGACTACATATACAAAAATAAATTCATAACAATAGCTCTTATTTCTCTTCAGGAACTCTAAAAGCTGAAAAGGAATGGCAAGATATATACAGAGCGCTAAATGAGAAAGGATTCCAACCAAGAATATTATCTCTTGTCAGACTTTCATTTAGATTTGAAAGAAAGAAAAACATTCTCAGAAAAGGAACATCAGAAAAGGAAAGAATTAATCACAACCAAACCAGCTCTACAAGAAGTTCTAAAGAGATTCTAGACAAATGAACACAAACAAAGGAACACCTATGACTCGCAAACTATATGCAAAGACCCACATTTAGAGTCACTGCTCCTCATTTACAAAAGAGATGATTTATGACTGATGAAACTGGTCTACATGTGTTATTTCTCCCTCTCTATCTCTAAAGCTGTAGATTCATGGTGTTGGCATCAAGTTCTTGCAATATACATGGTGGTAATAAAAAATAAAGAAGAAAAAGAAATAACTCATTTCTGTGATTTTGCTAGATGTTAATTGATCGAAACCATCTATCAGACACAGGGTAAGAATGTGGATCAAGAAGCAAACTCCAGGTCATTACCAAAGCTTTTAGAATGTGGTTTCTCATTTGCTGTGGACATGACCTTAAAAAATAACCACTAGGTTTGTTCTCTGCTACATTGGTAGCATTCAGCCTTGTGGGAACATCTTGAGAACTGCCCCCTCACTGGACAGGGCAATAGGCTCAAAGTAAAAGGATGGAAAACTATTACACAAGCCAATAGACAATTACAAAAGCAGGAATAGCTATTCTTATATCCAATAATGTTGACTTCAAAATAATTAAAACAATGATAGTTAAGAAATGTCACTATATAAGGCTCAGGGGAATAGTCAGTCAAAAGGAATTCACAAAATCAAACCTATGCTTCAAAAGAAGGTGCTACAAAAATATATAAAGGAATTCCTGAGACACATGAGAAAGTAATTAATAGTAATACAATAGTAGAATTACAAAAGTAATTAATAGTAATACAATAGTAGAAGCGGACTTCCACACTCTCTCAAGTTGACAGATCAACCAAACAGAGAATTAATAATTCAGTAAGAAAATTATATGAATAGATGGACAGGTTAGGCCTACTAGACATCTTCAATGCTCTTCATCTCAAGAAAGTGGAATATACACTTTTTTTTCAAATTCATAGGGGACATACTCATGAATACACCATACGGTATGTCATAAAAAGAGCATAAATAAATTCATGAATGTTAAAATCATTCCAAACATCTTCTCAAACCACAGTGGAATTGAACCACAGTGGAATTGAACTAATTGAATTAGTTACAAACAGAAAAGAAAAAAAAACACAGATTTGGGAAACTGAATAGTACACTACTTAGTAACTATTAGGTGAAAATTAGCAAGTTTCTAAAAAAAAAAAAAACAGCAAAAATCAAAATACAAGCTATGTGAATATAGTCATACAGTAAAACATCAAGAAGAAAAAAAACTTAAATAAACAACTTGATTTCTCACTTGAGGGAATCAGGAAAGCAAAGGAAACATAGAACAAAGAGGAATAAATAACAAAAATTAACCCCGGCTCCCCACCTGCAGGGGAGTCGCTTCACAGGCCGTGAAGCAGGTCTGCAGATGTCTATCTTTCTCTCCTCCTCTCTGTCTTCCCCTCCTCTCTCCATTTCTCTCTGTCCTATCCAACAACAACAACAATAACCACAACAATAAAACAACAAGGGCAACAAAAGGGAATAAATAAATAAAATAAATATTTTAAAAAATTAACAAAAATTAAAATAAAAACAACAATATTGTAAACAAAAGAACCATACAAAAGATAAATGAAGCTAAGATATGGTTCCAGATTAACTTGGAAAAAAAAAGGGGGAAGAGAATATTGAAAGGGGTGAGATCACAACAGACAGCACAAAAAACTAAAGTATCCTTGGAAGCATTGTTGAATATCTATATGCCAACAAACTAGAGTGTCTGTAAGAGATGGATATATTTTTAGAAACATATAGTCTCTCACAACTAAACCAGGAGGAACTAGAAAAATTGACTATACCAATTACTGTCAAATAAATTGAAACAGTGATGAAAATCCTCTCTAACATAAAGTCCCAGACCCAGATGGTTTTACAAATGAGTTCTATAAAGCTTTTAAGATAGAGCTACTTCCTATGCTATTCAAGTGCTTCCAAAAAATTGGAGACACAGGAACACTCCTAACACCTTATATGAAGCCAGCATCATTATGATAGCAGAGAGACACAACAAAAAAAAGGAAACTACCAACCAGTATCCATACTGAACATATGCTAAGATACTGAACAAAATTCTGACTAAATGGATATATTAAGATCATACACTTTGAACAAGTAGAACTTATCCCAGTGATGTAAGACTGGTGCAATATAAGTAAGACAATAACTGAGATCCACCACATCAACAATAAGAAACTCAAAAATTGATGATTATTTCAATATACACAGTGGATGCCTTTGATAAGATCCAGCATGCTTTCATCATGGAAACATAAAACAAATAGGGATAGAAGGTAATTCCCTCAGACTTACAACGAACATCATACTCATTGGTGAAAAACTGAATGCTTTGCCTTTCCAGTCACTGATTGGAGAATTTTTTCCATGTGTCTTTTGGTCATTTTCATCTCCTTATTAAAATCAGTGAGGTTGTTTCTCATTTTATTGTTGAGTGAGTTCTATGTGAGAATCTCAAAGATAATCAAGTTAGACCTATACACACCAAGACAAATCATAATGGCAAATGTCAAAGACAAAGGCTCCTGAAAGTATTGCAGGAAAAAACAATGGGCTACTCTCCTTTCTCTATTTAATGGAGCACAACCATATATTGTCTATAAGACAACTGAAAATCAGAGCAGAAATAGACTCAAAGTGAAAGGATGGAAAACAATCATCCATGTGAACGAGGCATGAAAAGGTTCAGATATAACCATACTTATATGAACACAAAAGATTATAAAATAAACAAGGTGATAAAAGTCAAGAATGGATCACTTAATGTTCAAAGGATTAATCTACCAAGAGGAAATAGTAATAATCACTATCTATGTACCAAATGAAGGAACAACAAAATATATAAAACTGCTATTGAGAGAACTGAGAAAGTACCTGGATACCAACATATTAGTATTGAAATTTTTGAACACTCCATTCTCCCAAATTGACAGATTCAGGCAGAAAATAAAATTTCTTTAAAGGAACAGAACAAAAGATAGAAAATTATCAGGTACCAGAATGTCCCTAGGACTATCAAAGCAATATTGAAAAGAAAAAATAAGGCTGGAGGCATCATACTTTATGACCTCAAACTATATTACAGGGCTACCGAAATCAAAACTACCTGGTACTGGAACAAAACAGTGACCAGTGAGATTGAATTGATAGCCCAGAAATATACCATCATGAACATCTAATGATTGATAAAGGTGCCTAAAATGTAAAATAGAGGAAGGAGAGTCTCTTCAACAAATAGTATTGGGGAAAATGGGACTAAGAATTCAGAAAAATAAGGAGTCAGGTGGTAGCACAGTGGGTTAAGCACATGTGGTGCAAAGCACAAAGACCAGCATAAAGATCCTGGTTCGAGCGCCCACCTACAAGGGAGTTGCTTCATAGGCTGTGAAGCCATTCCGCTGGTGTCTATCTTTCTCTCCTCCTCTCTGTCTTCCCCTCCTCTTTCCATTCCTCTCTATCCTACCCAACAACAAAGACATCAGTAACAACAACAATAATGACTACAACAATAAAACAAGGGCAACAAAAAAGGAAAATAAATAAAATTTCAAAAATATCAAAATTTTTTTTAAAAATAATACAGACAAATAAAATTATACACCACGTATTACCATGCACAAAAGTCAACTTAAAAAACTCACTAAACTTAGAGCACACACACACACACACACACACACATCACAACCTGATTATAAAATGGATCAAGGACAATAGATACTATACAGTGAGATCTCGTGGGCCAACAGATATATGAGAAAACGTTCAGTGTCACTGAATATCAGCAAAAGTCAAATAAAGACACCAATAAGGTATCACTATATACCTGTGAGAAAGTCATACATCAGAAAGGATAATAAAAACAAAGGTTGTAAAGGATAGTAAAAAGAAGAGTAGTATAGGAACCCTTCTTCATTACTTGTAGAAATGTGAATTGGTCCAACCATTGCGGAAAACAGCCTAGAGATTTCTTAGAACACACAAAAAATGGCCATACCCTTTGCCCCAGCAATTATTCTTCTAAGGATTTACACAACTGAAGCAAGAACACCTATCCAAAGACACCTATGTCACCCAGAATAATATATGGAAGAACAAAAATCTTCCAAGGCAAGCAGCAGTTGAAGTAATCAACTAACACCAAACCTCCCTGGAAGACTTTCAAAAAGGTCTTCTATAAACATTAACAACATCTCCAAAGACATATCATATATCAGAACACTCTACAAGTTTAGAATAATAGCATTAAAATAGCTTAAATAGATAATATCAATGAATGTCAAATGCCTAAATTTGCCTATTAAAAGGCACAGATACAACAGAAAGATACAACAGAAAACACAACCCAATCATATACAAAACTCCCACCTAACTCAGCAGGACACACGCAAACTCAACGTGAAAAGATGGAAAATGATCATACAAGCTAAGGGAATATAAAAAACCAGGAATAGTTTTTCTCATGTCTGACACAATAGACTTCGAAAAAAGTAAAGAAAAGATAGATATATATTGCTTAATGCTTAGAGGATCAGTCAACCAAGAGGACTTATAACTATTAATATCTAGAACCTAATTTAGCTAAGGGATCACCTAAATACACCAAACATCTACTGAAAGAGCTACAGAAATATATAAATAGCAACACAGTAACAGTAGGAGAATTCAATACCTTACTTTCTCAACTTGTAAGACTGTCTAGGCAGAGAATTAATAAAGGAACAAGAGAATTAAATGAAGAAACAGATAAAGTTGAACTATAGAATAGTTTCAGAATCATTCTCCCCAAGAAACTGGAATACACATTTTCTTCGAGTCTACATGGGACATTCTCAATGATACACCAGATGCTAGGTCACAAAGATGGTGTCAATAAATCCAAGAGCATTGAAATCATTCCAAGCATTTTCTCAGACTGTAGTGGAATTTAACTAACACTTAACAAGAAAAAAAAAATCCCCAAATATGGAAACTCAACTATATACTACTTAACAACTGCTGTGTCAAAGAGGAAATTGAGAAAGAAGTTAAAGTGTTACTAGAATCAAATCAAAATGAAGACACAGCTAAGAGTAAAATTCATAGCTCTACAGGCTCACAATAGGAAACAAGAAAAAGTTCAGATAAACAACTTGATTACACACCTTAAGGACTTTGACGAAGAAGAACAAAAGGACACTAAAGCAACCAGAAGGACTGAAATAATTAATAAATAACATCAAAAATAAAAGAATCATATAAAATATCAATGAAGCTAAATTCTAGCTCCTCAAAAAAGGTAAGCAAAATTGGCAAACCTTTGGCCAGACTAACCAAAAAAAAGATGGTGAAAACTCAAATACATAGGATTATACATGAAAGAGGATATATGACAATAAACATCATATAAATCCAAAGTATGCAAAGTTTATATGAACAAGTATATGTCACCAAAGTATAGAACTTGTAAGAAAATAGACAAGTTACTAGATATTTACAAACTTCCAAAATTAAACAAAGAGGGACTAGAAAATATGAACAGGTCAATCACAAACAAGGACATTGAAACAGACACAAAGAAAATTTTCAACAATAGTAAAATCTTGCAACAGATGGTTTTATATATGAATTCTATAAAATCTTCTAAAGAGTGGTTAATACCTATACTTTTAAGGGACTTCTAAAATATTGAAAACAGGAATCCTCCCTTTCAGCTTCTATGATGCCAATATCACTAAAAGCAGGTAGAGATAACACAAAAAAATAAAACTACAGACTAATAACTCTGATGAACACAGATGCTAAAATTTTGAACAAAAATCTAGCCAGCTGAATACAACAATATAATTAAAAGACTGCACATGATGACCAAGTGGAATTGATCACAGGGATATAATTTTGGTTTAATATAAATCAATCAACGTATCCCCCACATCAACAAAAGACAAACCAAAATCCACATGATAATCTTAATAGAGGCAGACAAAATTCAACATCCCTTCATAATCAAAACACTACAAAATTGGTACTAAATGGGGAAATCCTTAACCTAGTAGAGTCTATATACAGAAAACCCACAACCAACATCATAATCAGTGATGATAAATGTAAAAACATCTCCGTACGAGACAGAGCTGCAAACTCTCATCAACTCTTCAGCACAGTATTGCAAGTTCTTGTCATAGCAATCAGGCAAGAGCTAAGAATTAAAGTGACACAGATTGGAAGAGGAGAAGACAGATATCACTATTTGCTGGTGATATAGTAGTATACATAGAAAAACCTAAAGAATCCATCAGGAAGCTCATGAAAATTATCTGGTAATATAATAAGGTATCAGTCTACAAAATTAACATAAAATCCAGTGGGTTTTTAAATTTTTTTTACACACACATTAATTCAGAAGAAGAGAAGTATTGCTCTAAAATAAAAGACTCTGGAGCTAGGAGTAGATTCTCAGCTCTAAGTAGGAGGGGGCTAGGGAAACAGACCTCTGGTGGTAGGAATGGTGTTAATATATGCTCTTATTAACTTATAGACTTATAAATCACTAATCAATATGAGAAGGGAAATAGATTGTCTTGAGTTTTTAAGTGCATAGATTTCTGTTATGAGTATATATTCTTTTAATCTAAGCACTTGAGGTTTCAAATTTGTAAACTGAATTCTAATACTGGGTTTAAATTGTTAATGCATTTCTAATAATAACTTTTCTTGAAATATTAAATCACCTACAATCTTAGACAAGGGAGATCAGAAGCAACAGGTTTTGTCAGTATCTAAGATATAGGTATTTGTAAATAACAGTAAATGGCATAAATTATGGTTAAGTAATATGTTACAGTAAATGCTGACCATGAGATTTTTCTGAGTAAACCAAGTTCCAAATAACTTGGTTATAATAATAATTATCTATTGCCTTCTTAAAGTCTAAAACAGCAAGGAACTTTCCTCATTCCATGTAAAAATACATATTTCTCCCACTCCTGGAACCTCTGGGGCTTTGATTATATCCCTTCCTGCTTCTCTTCTTCTTCTAGCATTTGCCCCTTGCTTCTCTTGATCCATATCATTTAATACTGCATCTGCAGATCTCAATGAAATCAGTGCAACCAATGCCACTTCAACATGTTTCATTTTGGTCTGTGTCCAGAGACACCAGTCCTGGGATGTCAACCCTCTAGTTACAATATTCTGGTGAAAACTTTCATAGCTCATAGGACTCCATAGTTCCATTTCAAGTGGTGTAGTTCCTGATAAAGTTACAGTACCTAGATATAGACCAGAGTCCAAGGGTAGGGTACATGGGCACATGTATCCATAAGTTAGGGGAAAATATATACCTTAAAGTAAAAGTGCACAAGAGTCAGTATTAAGTAGACTTAGACTCAATAAGTGTAGCAAGCAAGTAGAAAGACCTAAAAAAAAAAAAAAAAAAAAAACATAAAGTACTTAATCAGTTATTTTCTATTTAGGTCTATATATCCTCCTCTCTCAGTCTTTTTCATTTTCCTCAATCACTCTGTATCTAACCTTATCAAATAAAGTAAAGGCTGTAGTCAGGCGGTAGCACAGTGGGTTAGGCAGACATGGCGCGAAGCACAAGGACCAGCAGGGATGCCGGTTTGAGTCCCTGGCTCACAACCTGCAGGGAGGTCGCTTCACAAGTGGTGAAGCTGGTCTGCAAGTGTCTATCTTTCTCTCTCCCTCTCTGTCTTCCCCTCCTCTCTCCATTTCTTTTTGTCCTATCCAATAACAATGACAGCAAGGATAACAACAATAATAATAACAACCACTAAGACCATAAACAACAAGGTAAACAAAGGGGGCAAAATAGCCTCCAGGAGCAGTGGATTCCTAATGTAGGCACCAAGCCCCAGCAATAATCCTGGAAGCAAAATAATAATAAATAATAATAATCAAAATAATAAAGTAAGGGCTACAAAAACTGAATAAGGTCAAGAAACAGGATACTTTAATGATGGCTCTGTTGGTTGCTACTATAGGGGACTGGGTAGTAGCACAGCGGGTTAACACACATGGCACACAAGGGAGGACTGTTATAAGGATCCCAGTTCAAGCCCCCAGCACCCCACCTGAAGGGGGTGCCTCACAAGTGGTGAAACAGGTCTACAGGTGTCTATCTTTCTCTCCCACTCTCTGTCTTTCCCTCCTCTTTTGATTTCTCTCTGTCCTATCCATCAACTACAACAGCTATAACAGCAATAATAACCACAACAAGGGCAACAAAATGGGAAAAATGGAGGCCAGGAGCAGTGGATTTGTAGTGCATGCACAGAGCCCCAGTGATAACCCTGCAGGCAAAAAAAAAATCATATATACAAGGTAGTAATTGGACTGGGTATGATATGCATTGCACTGAAGCAAATGACTCTGGGGAAGGGGGCAGGGGTGATGTTCAGGTCCTGGTGCATAATGGTGGGGGAGAACATAGGCTGAGGATGAACTGAGATACTTTATACATGTACCGACAACTGTATTTACTATGAACCATTAATAACACCAAAAAAAAAACCCATATAGATAAATAAAAGCTGCAAATACTTATACCATGCAAACGACATCATTTCCTGACACTGATTCTCCATCCAAGGGATATTTACATATCTATTCCTCATTAGTTTTATACAGTTTCAATAGAAGAGCTTTTAAGAAAAAATATTATGCTTAGGCAAACGTGATGATTTTTTTTTTCATTTATTGTTGTCATTGAATAAAATGTGTGTATACATTTCAGTAAGCAATGTGTGAGGGATACTTTTGCTCTTGACAGATCAGAGAATATCATGGCTATATCCTTCTTATAAGTTAAGGTCAGTTGTAAGATGATAAGGGAACTATATTTGTCTTTTTTTTTCTGTGGGAAAGCTAGCACTGGATGCAGCCAAACCGAAGAAAATAACTCTAATTAGTATAAAAAATCAAGCCAGAGGGATGGGATAAAATGAATACAAGGTTTATACACCTACAAAAAGAAATAAAGACATGAATAAGTGAACAAATCTGCCTCTTAAAACAGATATTGAACTGTGGTAAGTCTAGAGCTAAATTTCACTGAGATCAAAATGAAAAGCTTCAAAAAAAATTCAAGATTTAATTTATGCTGTATTTGTCAGGAGTTAAGTCAAGTGGGAATGAAAGCTTATTTAAAAAAAGTTCTTTATTACTATTTTTTTAATCAGAAATTGTTAACCATTAGTAAACTTCCAGTGACTTCTTTTTAACTTTTTCAATTCAGGTGTCTGAAAACATAAAATTAATAGTAATAAAATAGAAAAAGTATTAAGGTGTGACCTATATTCTCTTTTCTTTTTTAATTTTTATTTGAAGTAGAAAAGAGAATGTCAAGTCAAAGAAAGAGTCCATTAACCCAAACTGTAGGAAGGAGAGAAGTCCCAGACAACAGGAGACCTTGAGAAAGGTACTCAAGGGGCCAGGTGGTGGTTCATTTGGTTAAGTGCACAAATTTCAGTGTGCAAGTTCCCAGCTTCAAGCCCCTGGTCCCCACTTGCAGGTGGGAAGCTTCACAAGAGATGAAGCAGGGTTGTGGGTGTCTCTCTGTATCTCTCGCTCTCCATCTTCCCTTCCCTCTCAAGTTCTGGCTGACTCTATCCAATAAATAAATGTATTTAAAAAAAAAAAGTTACTCAACTCCCCAGTACCTTCTGCTGACACATCTAAGTCCTGAGGTTCAACTTTCCCAGACACAGCTACTCAGGGAAAGATAAAGGTAACCACAACAGTAACTAAGGCAACCAGACCCTGAGCCAGTGGTACAAGTCCCATCCCATTGACACTGCAGTCTCTGCTTCTGTAATGATGCTTTCTGTTCTGCAGCCCCCTGTATAAGCTGCAACAGTCCTTTGTTTGGGACACAGATTTCTTTAAAAGCAGGAGTTCTTTAGCTCTTTCTGTGGCTCTTTAATGTTAATAAACTTCCTTCTGATTGACCCTATCTGCTGGCTCTAATTCTCCAACCTGCAACACATTGAGGAATTAATGATTTCCAGAAAATGCAGTTGTTGATTTATGTGTAAAATTTCTGCAAAACACTTTCACCAATGCAAACAGTACCCACCTTGACATTTTTCACTTCTGACAGTGTCTAGAGACGCCCAAGACTGGATGGTCGACCCTTCAGCTCCATTACTCTGGTGAAACCTTTCCTAGCTCAAGGGACTCCTTAATTCCACTTAATAAGTGGCCATAACAGTAATAATACATTGCACTTCCATTTTATATTATTTTTCACAATTAAATATTCATCCATGTGGCCAAGAATGTGCGAATCATAGAGTACGAAACTTGCATATTCTTTTTTTAATTTTATTTATTTTCCCTGTTGTTGCCTTTTTATTGTTGTTGTAGTTATTACTGTTCTTATTACTGATATCGTCATTGTTAGGACAGAGAGAAAAGGAGAGAGGAGGGGAAGACAGAGAGGGAGAGAGAAAGACACTTGCAGACCTGCTTCACCACCTGTGAAGCAACTCCCCTGCAAGTGGGGAGCAGGAGGCTTGAACTGGGATCCTTATGCCTGTCCTTGAGCTTTGTGCCCCCTGCACTTAACCCGCTGCACTACCGCCCAACTCCCAAGACTTGTATATTCTTGTTGGTTTGATTCCTAGATCACATAAGTCAAACAGAACAGAGCTTTGATCTTTCTGTTTTTATTACTCTTAAATGTTTAAATAAGTCTTTAAAATATTTAAGTAAATATTTTAAAATCAGTTTTATTTATTTTTGTCATCTTAGGTTTTATTTTTTTATTAATCTAACATTATAATTAAGATGTAATGATTACTAGAAAAAGTAAAAATAGCAGAAGCTTGGTATAGGAGCTTCAATTAAAAAAAAATCAAGGCTGAGATAATTGGCATGGAAATATTCCAAATAAAACTAATCTATGTTGAAGCTTCTAGATATGGTAGTCAATTATTTTACAAGTAAATTTTAGACTTTCAGCACAGATTCATTTGAAACTAGTTTTTTAGGCTATTTAACACTAAATATAAAGCTCATTTTTTTTTAGGATTGATTTGGGCACCCAGTTAAACAATTTCAGGAACAATATTTGACATCTGCTGCTTAGCAAATAATAACATTAATAAAGGAATAGGATTTTCATAATGAATGGTTAGAATGGTCTAGTAAATCACTACACAAATTTGGGCATCATTTTTTTTCTCCCCCTAGGCTGGGACTCGACTAAAAATAATAAATAAAAAAGAAAATAAACAAGAATTGCTGTTCAGAAGAGTTAAATGTATAAAGAAAAGTCTTCCATTTGCATAAAAGACAAAGTTTCGAGTTAGTAAAAAATACTTATGCCTAAACAATAGACCAATTCCTTTTTATTCCTCTGGATAGAATTATATATGTTACTGTAGCTCTGTAAATAGGTACCAAATGCATACTCCTACGCAGAATAAATGTTTCCATTCCTCTATTTCTCCTATACACCTTTTTTTGCCAGATAATAGGTAATGGGTATCAAAACATTATTTCAAGACAACAAAGTTGTGTTAATCTTTTAAAAACCACTGTATGTACGTTTTGTACTGAATTTGCACCACTGTTCATGACTGTGGGAAAGGATCTAGGCTGGGGGGTGAGTGTGTTTTGAAGGCATCTATTATGATGAGAAGAGAAAATTTATGCATGTTTCAACACTATACTGTAAGCAATCAATCCCCCAGATAATTTTTTTTTAATTGCATGTTTTATTTCACCAAAGAAAAGACTTTGGGAGGGAAATCACCAGATGAAACATGTACTGGACATCGTGTATTGCACCTAAACAAAAAGACTCTATAGAGGGACTGGAAGGAGGATAGGAAAAAAATTGGGGGGGGTGGGGGCAAGTGTATAATGAAATTTTATGCATATGTTAATGATTGCACTGTAAAGTATTAGCCCCTTCAATAAAATTTTAAAAATTAATTAATTAAAGAAAAATTGAGGGGCCAGGCAGTGGCGCATCTGTGTGTGGGTAAGCACACACATTACATTGCACAAGGACCCTGGTCAAGCCCCTGATCCCCACCTGCAGGAAGAAAGCTTCACAAATGGCAAAGCAAGGGGGGTGAAGGTATCTCTCTGTCTCTCTCCTTCTCTATCTCTTCTCGCCTTTCAATTTCTCTCTGTCTCTATCCAATAATAAAATAAATTAATTAATTAAAATAAATTGAAAAAGAAGGAATTTTGGCATCTTCTTTCAAAAGCCAGTGTCTACACCTGTGACCTCCCATCCCAGTCCCCCACCTCCAAATTCCTCTCCTTTCCAAGTATTAACCAGGCCCGACCCTGCTTAGCTTCCAAGATCAGGCTGTTCTGGGTAGTATGGATGTAGACCCTCCTCTTTCCTTATCCTGTAACTTTAACAGCTCCAAAGCCTCTAGCTCCTTGCATCTTACCTGTCACTGCCTGAGAGGTTAAGATGATGGGTTGAGGACCATGGAAATAGTATAGCAGTTATGTAAATAACTTTCCTTCATAAGGATCAAAAGTCTGAGGTTCAATCCCCAGAACCACATAAACCAGAGCTGAGCAGTGCCCTGGAAGCAAACAGACAAAGAAGAAAGGATGAAAGGGAGGAAGGAAAGAAGGGAGGAAGGGAGGAAGGAAAGAAGGGAGGGAGGGAGGAAGGAAGGAAGGAAGGAAGGAAGGAAGGAAGGAAGGAAGGAAGGAAGGAAGGAAGGGAGGAAAAAAGGAAGGAAGGAGGACTTATTTTTTTGAGACATGAGTCTTCCATTTGCTCAAGTTTTCTAGAAACATGATTAAAGACCTCAGTCTCTCTCTCTCTCTCTCTTTCTTTCTCTCTTTTAAATTGGTTTCCCAAGGGGGCTGACAGTAGCACAGGACCAGCACACATGGCACAAAGCACAAGGACCAGCATAGGGATCCGGGTTCTAGCCCCCGGCTCCCCACTTGCAGGGAGGTCGCTTCACAGGCAGTGAAGCTGGTCTGCAGGTGTCTATCTCCACCCCCCCGCAGTCTTCTGCTCCTCTCTCGATTTCTCTCTGTCCTATCCAACAACATCAATTGCAACACTAACATTGATGACAAAGCAGACAACAATAGGACAACAAAATGGGGAAAATGGACTCCAGGAGCAGTGGATTTGTAGTGCAGGCACAGAGCCTCAGCAATAACCCTAGAGGCAAATAAATAAATAAATAAATAAAGGTTTCCCATTTGTCCCCATATATCCCTTTCCTTCTCCCTTTCTTCCTCCCTCTCCCCCCCCTTTTCTTTATCTGTCTCTGTGTTCCAGCTCCAATATCACTTTGTTGAGGGAATTTACACAGTATTTTTGTTGTCTTAAGACAACAAAAGGTAAACATGCACATTTCCACACAGACAACTGGTCTTTTATTTCCAAGGCATGTCTTTGATAGCAATAAAGAAAAAGAATATATAAAATAGATTCTACCCTATTTCCCTCTGGCTCCTGAGTAACAATAGCCACCTTTAAAATACAATAGCCACCTTTAAAAATATTTTAATTGCCACCAGGGCTATTGAGAGGTTTGGTGCTTGTACAATAAATACACTATTACTTATGTCTATTTGTTCCTTTATTTTATTTGATAGAACAGAATTTGGAGGGGAGGGAGAAATAGAGAAGAAGACAGAGAAACACCTGAAGCACAGTTTCATCACTTTGCAGGTGGGGGCCTGGTTTTAAAGCATGGTAACAACTGCTCTCTCATACTCTACTAGGTGCACCAACTCCTCAGCCCCTGTGATCACCATAAAGTATAATTTGTATGTGGAATGGCTATATGAGGAAAAAATACTTGAAGTGAATATATTGGCTTAGGCTCAAGAAAAGTTAAAATGTTACAATTGAACTTGGAAAAAAAATTAGATATTCATACCATCATCTTATTCTTGTAAAGATAATGAAGAGTGGTTAAGATATTATATAATTTTGTTTTAGGAGAAAATTTCTAGCAGGCCCATAATGAATAGGAAACCATAATCCAGGAGTCTGGAAGATCTGATAATACTTGATTCCTGTTCTGTTTGCCCTGTGAGTCAAATGATGTGTTTTTTTTTTTCAGTCTCCACATATAGACTATCCCTTACTCATGCACACTCCTTTATAAATGTGCTCATAAACAAAGGAGTGGATAAGTTTATTTCAGGAGAAATAAATTATACTTTTCTCTTAGTGCAAACTCTGATGTGTCAGTATTTGGAGCTCTGTACACTGGACAAAAATCTTATGTGTGGCTGTACTCTTTCAATGATCTACTAAATATTGTATACATAATCTGATTGTCCTTATTTATTTATTTACTTATTTATTTTGATAGGACAGTGAATAATTGAGTGGGGAAACTAGATGCGTAGGGGGAGAGAAAGAGAAGCACTTGCAGCACTACTTCACCTTGTGAGAAGCTTCCCCCCTAGTTACTAGAGGCTTGACCCCTGGTCCTTATGCATGGTAGTAAATGCACTCAACAGGGGTTACTACTGCCCAGCCTCCTTGATTCCTATTCCTTTATTTGTTTTTGACAAGAAATTCAACAATAAAATTTTAGAGTAAACCACATAAACTTCGCTGCAGTTTTTACATAACTTACATTTCTCTGGTAATACTACAAAGCTATTAACACTTTTTCACTTAAGTGGTAAAAGACTAAAATTTAATTATCTTTAGATGTGGAAGAATCACGTTATGCATTCATTGGGTTGTAGTTACAATTCTTTCAAGAAATAAGACACTGAACATATATGCAAAGTACAGCATATTTGGTAAAGTAATTATGCTTTAAACACTTAGCTGTAAATTTCATACCTCCTGGCTGAGGATTAAATCAAAATGGCAAACATACTATAATGCAATTTACAATAAAATTAGCTGTCAGGAGCATTATATATTTCAAGTAACTCCATTATTAAAACATTTACAATTTACATAATCAGACAAATAATTTAATGAAGCTGAGATTGAAAACAATATCACTACAAGCAATAAAAGACTATTCATGGAAGTAATGGCTAATTTTAAATGCTCAGACAAATTTAAGTCTGATAAACTACAATGAGATATTTAACTTAAATAAAGTAGAAAAGACATTGCTAATATTGAACTTGCTCCTTTATCAATATTGAAAATGATTGTCAATAAAAATGACAAAATAAAATACTTTTGTGTTTGAACATCTGGAGCTTGATGTCACTGAGATTTATAGTAAGGAAAAATGCAGTATTCCACTTACCAGCTAGAGCTCTTATAAAAAGATAATTTTATGTGTAAGTTGTCAAGAATTTAGCATTTTAAGAATTATTTAAACTACTTCTCTCCTGTATAAGATGCAGGGATATTATTCAAATCTAGACTGGTATCAGTGGTAGGGTCCAGACACACTTGGAAACATTGAGAAATAGGATCTATAGACTACCTACATGTCTGTTTAGGGGAAGAGAGAGAAATCCTCAAAAGATATTCACTCACCAGGAAGATAAAACTAGACCCTAAGAACACTACAGCATTATACTACTTAGAAAATAATTCATTTCATTCAGTGATCTGTTTCTGAATTATATTTCTTTAATTTTCTGGCACAGTTTGAGTTTAAACAGCCAACACAGTATCATTATATCATGTAAAACTTAAGTGAAGTCTGTGGTATCCTAAGAAAGCCTGTTACATTGCCTTGCACTGTTCAAAACTCAGTGCCTCAGAAAAAGAAGCCATCACTCAAAAGAGACTCCACACAGAATGGGAGAGAACTTTACATGCCATACATCAGTCATGAGGCTAATAACCAAAATACATAAAGAGCTCACCAAACTTAGCAACAAAAAAACAAATGACCCAATCCAAAAGTGGAGAGAGGATATGAACAGAATATTCACTACAGAAGAGATAAAACAAATTTCTCCAAATCACTGACTTTCAGAGACATGCAAATAAAGGCAACAATGAGATACCACTTCACCACTGTGAGAATGTCATACATCAGAAACAACAGCAACTGGGAGTCGGGCGGTTAGCACAACGGGTTAATCAAAGGTGGCACAAAGCTCAAGGACCTGCCTAAGGATCCTGGTTTGAGCCCAGGCTCCCCACATGCAGGGGCTAGTCACTTCACAGGTGGTGAAGCAGGTCTGCAGGTGACTATCTTTCTCTCCCCCTCTCTGTCTTCCCCTTCTCTCTCCATTTCTCTCTGTTCTATCCAACAACAATGACATCAATAACAAAAATAATAATTACAACAATAAAACAACAAGGACAACAAAAGGGAATACATAAATAAATATTAAAAAATTAATCTTAAAAAAAAGAAACAACAACTACAACAAATGCTGAAAGAGTTGTAAGGACAGAGGATCCCTCCTGTACTCACTGCTGGTTGCAATGTAAACTTGCTTAGCCCCTGTGGAGAACAGTCTAGAGAACCCTCATAAGGCTAGAAATGGACCTTCTTTATGACCCAAAATTCCTCTCCTTGGGATGTATCCTAAGGAATCAAACACACTCATTCAAAAATATATGTGTGCACCTATGTTCATAGCAGCACAATTCATAATAGCTAAAGCCAGGAAACAACTCAGGTGCCCAACAATAGATGAATGGCTGAGAAAGTTGTGATATATATGTATATGTATATGTATATGTATGTGTATGTGTATGTGTATGTGTATGTGTATGTGTATGTGTATGTGTATGTGTATGTGTATGTGTATGTGTATGTGTATATGTATATGTATATGTATATGTATATACACACACATATATATGTGTATATGTATATATGTATATATATATACATATATATATATATACACAATGGAATACTATGCAGCTATTAAGAACAATGAACCCACCTTCTCTGACCCATTCTGGATGGAGATGGAAGAAATTATGTTAAGTGAGATAAGTCAGAAAGATAAAGACTAGTATGGAATGATCCCACTCACAAATGGAAGTTGAGAAAGAAGAACAGAAAGTAGAATTTGACTGAATTTGGAGTACTGCACCAAAGGAAAAAATCTCTGGGTGGAGGGTGAGGGTAGATATTCAGCTTCACTCTAGCAGGCAGGGGAGAAGGACATAGACCTTTGGTGGTGGTAATGGTGTTAATATACACTCCTATTAAGTTATAGTCATACAAATCACTATTTAATCAATATGAGAGGGGGAAATAGATTGAATGCCTCAAATATTTTGAGGCATAGACCCCAACTCTGAGTATATATTTCTTCAATCTATGCATTTAATATTTCAGACTGGTAACCTAATCAAGTTTTAATAGTGGGATTATTAATAGCTTTCTAATAATGAGGATTCTTAAAAAATATTAAATCACCTATAATATGAGGGTGTTGTTAAAATTCAGAGGCTCCAGCTGGCCGGGCTACCTTCATGGGCGGGTAACAGAGACGACCAGAGACATACGGCTGGGCAGGGAAGCTGTATTTCTTTATTCAGGAACAAGGATTCATAAACTAACCCAAACTAATCACCAAACAGAACTCTGTTGCCTCTTTCCCCCGCGACGGCGCCAAGCATTCTTGAACTCTGCAACTCTCCAACTCTGGAACTCTGGAACCCTCTCAGGGTTCCTAGGGGTGGGGCCAAGCGGGCCCGAGAAATTAGCAGGACTCATCCAATTTTCTTGGCGGGGGAGAGCTAGAACAACCCAATGTAAAGCATACAACAATTCCCCCTTCTCTTTTTAACTAAATGACTACAGTATCAAGGGTGTGGGGTGAACAGAAACCTATATCGTACAGGCATTTTTTAAAAAAGAAACTGGCACAAACATGGAGAAACATGTAAGCAAGTAACAAGAACCAGTGTGCTGCCAAGGGAAGGCCTGAGGGGGCCATGTTTTGCCTCTGTGGGCAAAACTTTATCAGCTTAAAAAAAAACATTTCTTGCCTCTGGGGGGCGTACTTGTCTCGATGGACATTTGCATGGGGGTGGGGAACGGCCTAGAGTCCCAAAGGCAGCTGGCTGCAATTTACTTACTATGAAACAAAACTTGTTATTAGCATAACCACAGCACAATCTAACATTTCTAATAGAGAAGGAATTTGAGACTTTTACATATCAACGTCTTTTAAACCTTTTGTTACACCCATTCAAGATGGAGACACACCCTAGGTGTGCGCAGGAAAGGAAACCTCAGGCATGAGAATAATTAGCATAGCCATTGTACGATCTACCATTTCTAATAGAGAAGGTAATCGAGAGTTTTACATATCAACAAGTCTATTTAACCTTTTGTTATACCCATTCAAGATGGAGGCACACCCTAGGTATGCGCAGGCCTTTAGACCAACTTAGTTAAAATATATTGATTGTTAACTAATTTTTACCTCACACTTTAAATGTAAGTTAATTTTATCTTTATGAGAATTACGTTGAAAAACTTTTTCATTTAACTTTGACTAGTAAGAATTTAGCCTTAAAGTTACTGTTTACCAAACTTTAAAGATACACATAAACATGGTCATTAATGTACAAGGAGAGAAACCTTTGTTATGAAGACTTGTCATTTTAAACACGAATTTAAATCTATACTGTCTTAGTTGTTGGGGGGGTGCGTTGTCCAGTGGTGGTCTCTTGGGCAGCTTCACTTCTAGGAATTTCAGGTTGCGATCTCTGTACAAATCTCTGCATACTCCAGCTTGTCTGCCTTCAGACCGGAGCTGAGGATCTCTGCCAGGATGTCCAGTTTCGGCAGGGAGCCCAGGGGTCCGGGAGGTCCGGGATCATTCCAGAATTCATAGCATGAGGGTGGGCGGGCCAGCCTTGTAGAAGGCATGGGCCTAGGTGCCCAGGGGTGGCGGCCATGATAGGCCGCCGCGGCCCTGCCCCATGACCCTGTCATGTCTGCTGCCCTGCTCGCAGTGGCCGAGCAGCATGGAGGGATCACACATCCAGTGCCCTGCGCCACGCGGTGGAGAGCTGGCTCCTGTGGGCTGGCCTGTGTGCTGGCATTGGGCTCCTGCGTGCTGGCATCGGGCTCCTGCATGTTGGCATCGGGCTCTAGCATGTTGGCATCGGGCTACTGCGTGCTGGCGTCAGGCTCTTGTGTGCTGGCGTCAGGCTCTAGCGTGTTGGCATTGGGCTCCTGTGTGGTGGCGTCGGGCTCCTGTGTGCTGGCGTCGGGCTCCTGCATGTTGGCATCGGGCTCCTGTGTGGTGGCGTCGGCCTCTTGCAGGCTGCGGGGCTGCGGGGCTGCGGGCGCGGTGTGCGGGGTTGTCTGGGTGCAGCCGGCTGGCTGGCTGTTTAACCAGGTGGAAACAGCAGCTCTGCGCCTCGCCTCCGCCCACTGGCTATTTCCGCTGGCTGTTCTGAGTTCACCCGAGCGAGTGGAAACCACAGAGTGGTCCAGAGATAAATGTTCCAGAAACAGCAAAACGGTCTCATGAAGAAAGAGCAGAGGCCTTTGGAGATCTCTTCACAAGCAGAAGAGAAGGCCATAGTACATAGGTAGCCAAATTGTCTTTACTTATCTGAGAGATGTGCAGGTCACGTCCACGTGGGCGCCATTTGTTGTTAAAATTCGGAGGTTCTTGCTGGCCGGGCTAGCTTCACGGGCGGGTAACAGAGACGACCAGAGACATACAGCTGGGCAGGGAAGCTGTATTTTTTTATTCAGGAAAAACGATTCATAAACTAACCCAAACTAATCACCAAACAGAACTCTGTTGCCTCTTTCCCCCGCAATGGCGCCAAGCACTCTCGAACTCTCCAACTCTCCAACTCTGGAACTCTGGAACCCTCTCGGGGTTCCTAGGGGAGGGGCCAAGTGGGCCCGCAAAATTAGCAGGACTGATCCAATTTTCTTGGCGGGGGAGAGCTAGAACAACCCAATGTAAAGCATACAACATGGGGGAGAACAGAAGCAATTGGTCCTGTTAGTATTTAATATACAGTTATCTGTAAATAGCATTACATGACATAAATAATGGTAAAGTCTTGTATGGTACACTAAATCCTAACCATGAGATTTTCAAAGTCAGTCAAATTCCCAAATAACTTGGATATAACAACTGTCTACTGCCTTCTTAAACTCTAAGCAAGAACCTTCCCCATTCTCTATAAGGCCCATATTTCTCCCAGTCCTGGATCTCTGGGTCATGGATCCTTTTCCTTCATGCTTCTTTCAAGCCATACCATTTGACACTGCACCTGCTGAGCTAAACCAAATCAATGCAACCAGTACTACCTTAACATGTTTCACTTTGGAAGGTGTCCAGAAAGGCCAGGTGTGGAATGCCAGCCATTCATCTCCAGCACTCTAGTGAGTCCTTTCCTAGCTCAGAGGACTCCTTAATTCCATTTCCAGTGCTGCACTTCCTAACAAAGCCACAGAACCTATATATAGGCCAAGACCCATGAAGCAAACAAATATGCACATGTATCCATGAGTTAGGAGAAAATATATACCTTAAAGTAAAAGTGCACAATAATTTTCAGTGACTCAGTAAGTGCAGCAAAATAGTAGAACGACAAAACAAACAAACTCCAAAAATTACTTAATCAAATAGCTTCTACCTAGACCTAGAAACCCTCCTCGTCCTCACCTACTTCCTAGATCACTTCCCTATCTTACCCTAAAACTAATCTTGTTAAATTAAGGACTATAAAATCTGGATAAGGGAATGAGACTGGCTCTCTTGGTCAATACCAGGCCTCTCCCTCAGCTAGGGCCCTAGTCAGGGAATTGTGTGATTTCAAATAGATACAATCCACCTAGATTTCTAACAGATCCCTCTCTCAACTATCAGGAGCATCCTAAATCTTCTTGTGGGCCTCTACAGGACTTTGTCTTTAATGTGAAACAACAATCGTAGGGACTGCTTGCTCCACTCTTTGAAGGGTGTTTGGGCCAACATGTTCTGCCATTCAAGGAAGACTGGTCCTGGAGTGAATGCAGCCTAGAATGTTTCTAGCTATGACCATGGAATGTGAGCTCAGACCTATAGGGATACAGAGGTATCCCTATACAGGTATACCTGTATAGGGATACACAGGCCCCTGTGCTCAATACGGGTCCCAGATCAGACTGACAGGGTTTACAGTTAACAATACTTACATTTTTTCCCATATTTGGGAGCTGCTCTCTTCCCTGATCCAGCTTTCTAGTCCTTTTTCCAACAATGATACCATCTCCCCAGATAATAACTAGGGTTCACCTACATGTTAGCTGTCTAGATCAAGCAAAAAACTACGTAAGTTATGGGCCCCTTGGAACTACCTAAAATAGACCTACTAGCTTTTTCCAAAACAGAGACCACAAATCTTCATCTACAATTAGAATAAATTAAATTTCCTTTAGTCAATATTTAATCAATCCATATTGCTGTTATATAAATATCTAAAATTATGGTAAAATAAGAGCTGTTGAGATAAGAAAATAAGAGTTTACTCATACAGAAAATATATACATCTTTTGATCTAAATATTTAATGTAAATACAAATTATAACTGGAAGGATACTATAAGATATTATTTGATTAATTAGGATTATGACCCAGGTTAGAACTCCAGCACAAAAATTGGGTTGTTATATCACTGGAAAAACAGTGACACTATGTTGTCTCTGTCTCTGTGTTTTCATTTCAGAGAACTGTTAAGGTCTGGTTTATGGTGGTTTAAGGTTTGAACCTAGTGCCTCAGAGTCTCAGGCATGAAACTCTTTCACATAATATTTATGCTGTCTCTATGGAAAAAAAAAAGAAAAGAAAGAAAGAGGAGTTGGACAGTGGCACAATCCCTGAAGTGCACATATTACCATGAGCAAGGACCAGGGTTCTAGCCCCCAATCCCCACCTGCAGGGAGGAATGCTTCAGGAGTGTTAAAGCAAGTCTTCAGGTGTCTATCTTTCTCTTTCTCTAAACTCTCAATTTCTATCTGACCTCAATAGGGAAAATATGGCAATTGGTAGCAACAGATTCATAGTATTGTCACCAAGTCTGATGAGAGAGAGAGAAAAAGAGAGAGAGAGAAGGGGACAGAGAGAGAGAGAGAGGAAGAAGAAGGAGGAGGAGGAGAGAAGGAAAGACAAAGGACATACAAAAAAAAAAAAAAACATGATTTTGTCTGCAGAGAATTATCCCTGTTGGGAAATTGTGCAGATGCGGTCACATCTGCCATGTTGTCCCCTCAGGGTATTGTCAATTCCCGTGAGAGTTGAAACTCTATTTCCAGAGTGCCTTGTTTCCTAGACAATCCCTTCCAGACTTGCTACTTCCAGTATTTCTCCCATAAAAGCCCTTCTGCTTCCGCCCCTCCCTCTCTTATCCCTTCTTCACCTCAAGGACCTGATGCAGAGAAGGGTTGCTGAGCATAGCAGGAGTCGGCCATTTTGCTAGCTTCACATGGCCCGAACCACTGTGCTCTCACCCAACTCTGAGGTGTCTGCGTGAATAAAGAATTGTGTTCCCTCTCTGCTCTGATCTCTTCTCTCTCCCCCACAGCACAGCCCTACATCCAGGGGGATTAAACCAGTGGGGATCTAACTAGTGGGGATTAAACCAATGGGGATTAAACCAGGGCGGGTCTCAAACAAAACAATGATTATGTAAATAGATCACAGCATTAAGCAATTCAGGGGAACCTGGCGTGACAGGGATAGAAACAGAAGCAGAACTAGCCAAAGGAGAAATGTTGACCAACATATCCCCACTTTCAACCATTTTTTGTGGAATAGGGAAGTTTACTATCAAGGGAGGGCATTATGTAGAAATGCACCCCTTATCCTATAGTCTTGTCAATATTCCCATTTTATAATTTTAAAAAAGAAAGTAAACTCAATGTTGATTACTATTAAAAAAAGAATATACCTAAAACGGACATATTAGCTTTTTCTAAAATGGAGATTCCAAAACTATTAAACAATTTGTTCTGCTTTATATGTTAATAATTTTTCAGCCCCTAAATTACAGATGTATAATACCAACCTGATTTCTCTGGCAGATGGCCTAACCAGTGTACCCTGTACCCCTACCTCTCTAGAGCCCTGCCCTACTAGAAAAAGATAAGGACAAGCTGGAAGTATGGATCGACCTGCCAATGCCCATGTCCAGCCGAGAAACAATTATAAAATCCAGACTGTCCACCTTCTGCACTCCATAATGACCCTGTGTCCACACTATAAGACAGATAAAGAATAAGAAAGCTTCAGATGGAAGGGATGGTATACACATTCTGGTGGTGGAAATTATGTAGAGTTGTCCCCCTTTTATCCTATAGTCTTGTTGATATTTTCATTTTATAAAATTAATAACTATAAAAAAGAAATTATTCTGGCTCATCCATATTTAGCACTATATCTTGTCTATAGTCCATTATTGTTCATAACCTTTGTTTACATGCAACACTTCCTTATTATATAGTACTTTAATTTCTGTTCAGTGACTAAAAAGTGTGAGTTTAATAAAGAACATCTAAATTTGAGGCAAAATTCTTTCTATTGCTAACTGAAGGTCAGAATAAATAACCATTTTGAGTCAGTTTTCTCGTTTGCTATGTAAGAATAAAAATATGTGATTTAAAATTTTATTGGCATCAAGTTTAATAAACAATATCACTAGTGTAACAGGTCTCATTGCTTTGTCATTTTCAATTTTACTAGGAACATATTAGCAGATGATACTGTGCTTTCTAGTTTATAACAATCTTAACACCACACAAAGGAACTTGTTTGAATAAATATTTATTTATACAGGATTTAACTTCATAAGCTCAAGTACAATTTCCCTATTTTATCCTGCATTGTTCTTTGAAAGCCTAAAGGGTCAGATGATTTCCCACCCCTATTTTTATGCATTCAGTGTTAACCAAATGTTATAGTTTTTAAATTATGGATAAAACAATTTTTAATTCAGTCTATTGCTATCACATAACTATAAAATACAAAAGGAGAATAAATCAACAGAATAATAGAATTATTTTCAACTATCAGACTCCTGGACATACTTGATTATATATGAAACGCTGAAAATATCCCCAGTTTGTTTTGCCTTATTGCTCAAATGCTGCTCCCTTTCCCCAGAGGAGAAAACAAGATTTTATCTGTATTGTCATAAATGTGGAGATATACAAACCTTATTCACTATTTTTTAGTTTCCATTATTATTACTTTAATATTTATTTATTTCCTTTTGTTGTACTTGTTAATTGTAGTTATTATTATTGTTGTTATTAATATCATTGTTGTTTGGTAGGACAGAGAGAAATGGAGGGAGGAGGGGAAGATAGAGAGGGAGAGAGAAAGATAGACACCTGCAGACCTGCTTCACCAAAACTGTGAAGAAACCCCCCTGCAGGTAGGAAGCCAGGGAGTTCCAACCAGGATCCTCGTGCCAATCCTTGCTTTGCACCACGTGCGCTTAACCCGCTCCATTACCACCCAGCTCCCTTATTCTGTAGACAATTTGGCAGGCAGAAAACTTTTAATGAATTTATATAACAACCATTTTTTAGTTTGTTTGCTTGAACCAGTGCCTCCCCAAACTTACCCACTATCTTTTGAAGCTATGTGGCTTTGATTTCAATGTGTATTTATTTTCATGGAATTTATTTAAAATGCTAAGAGTCAATACATTGCACATAGCCTTACTGAACAAGAGACTAAGATGAAATCTTCTTATGTACTTAGGAGACTTTGCACTTCAATAGATGAGTTGCTCTAGAAAAAGAAAAGGTTATTTCTCAGCAGGTCATCAACCTTTTTAACATCTTTAGCTTCAGAAAATTTTTCATACTGTCTATATTTTTCTACTTAAAATATCATACAAATGCCATTAGTTTATTGTTAGCCTTAAAGTCATTTAAACTAAGTTATACTTTGCTTTTAATTTTACCACATTTATTTTTTCCATATCAAATCCTCTCCCTTGACAGCTTCCCTGTTTTTATCCCTCTGGGAGTATGGACCCAGGATCATTATGGGGTGCAGAAGGTGGAAGGGAAGGGTTTGGCTTCTGTAATTGCTTCCCCACTGAACATGGGTGTTAACAGGTCCATCCATACTCCCAGCCTGCCTTTCTCTTTTCCTAGTAAGGCAGGGCTCTGGGAATAGGAGCTCCAGGACATATTGGTAGGGTCGTCTGACCAGGGAAGTCTGGTTGGCATCATGGTAGAATCTGGAACATGGTGGCTAACAAAGAGTTAAGACATAATGCAGAATAAGGTGTCGCCTAATCATGAGCCTACAGACAAGAATATTGCAGATGAAGATTTGAGGTCTCCATTTTGGAATAAGGTAGTAGGTCTATTTTAAGTATATTCCAAGAGGCCCATGAGTTTACTAGTTTTTGCCTGAGCCTGACATCTAATATGCAGATGGACCCAGGTTATAGTCTGGGGAAATGGTGTCATAGTTGAAGAAAAGACTAAAGCTGGATCAGGGAAGAGAATAACTCCAAAATATTAAGAAAATACATAAATATTGTTAACTGTAAACCCCACTAATTTGATCTGGAGACCATATTCAGCACAGGAGCCTATGTAACCTCTGCATCCCTGTAGGTCTGAGCTCACATTCTGTGGTCATGGCTAGGGACATTCCAGGCTGCACTAATTTTTGGACTCATCTTCCTCAGGAAGTAGGTACATTATTTTAGGTATATTCTAAGGGGCTCATGACACTACTAATTTTTGCCTGAGCCTGGAAGCTAACATGCAGGTGGGCCAAAGGTATTGTCTGGTGAGTTGGTGTCAGAATTGGAAATAGGACTTTTAAAAACTTTTAAGTAGAAAAGCACTATCACTGTAGCCTAGACATATAAGAAACATTTAAGTAAGCTGAGGTTTGGGGTGTGGACTCAACCAGTTGCATCACCATCCAGTCCCAGTTTTCCAGTTTAATGATAACATTGTAAACCTGACAATGAAATGGAATATATTAAACTGTTTGTTAGCTAGGAATCAATACAATACAAATAACTTCTATAACAGCACTCAACAACAACAATAACAACAAAAAGCACTTGCACCCCTCAAACTTAGACACACATTTTTTAAACATTTTTCTTTATAAAAAGGAAACACTGACAGAAACCATAGGATAAGAAGGTTACTACTCAACACAATATTTTTAAGTTTTGCCTTTCTCATGCATCTTAATTTTTACAGAGTGAATTTATGTATACTACAATGTAGTATTATAGATTTATTTTCTCATGCCATAGTAATGATCCTGGTAACAATGAGGAAGGTAATTATAATAATTACTCATGGGTGTAATTAATACATGTTTTGTTTACTAGTATTCAGCTATTCCATCTAATGATTCAAATAAGACTATAACTATTCAATCAATTTACATGAGAACTCTTTGAGAAAAGCATATCATTATTATCCCCACTTTACAAATGAGGAAACTGAGATACAGAGATAGCTAACTGCTCAAAATTTCAAAGCTGGCAAGGGCACATCCAACATTTGCATGTCCACTACTACAACCCAAGCTCTTCTTCTGAGTAACCAACCATGCAGCCCCTTTTGAATTCCGTGTGTTCATTTATCAAGCAAAGTTATCAAGCAAGTAAGACTTGTGATAAATTGCTGAGTCACCTCAAACACAAACAATGTCAAAAGAAAGCAAATACATAGGAAAAGGCAATATATAATGGACAGTGATATGACCAATGTTGGTGAAACAAGGCCAACAATTAATCAATTCTTTAGTAAAATAGTTGTAAAAAAAAGCCTCACATATTTTACACTATCAAAGGCCAATTGATATACCCATATACTATCATATATAAATTTATATACAAATAAGAGATTAATAAGCATTTGATAATTCAACTCAGGGTCAAGTTTTTCCTTAGAATTCATAAGATTATTGTAGAAACTACAAAGTTGAAAATTTAAAAACAGCTTGTGTTTTAGAAATGTAGACAAACTATTTTTCTTTCCTTTTTCTTACTTTTTTAAAATTGTTTTGTAATCTCTAGGACTTTTTTTTCTAGGTTGATATACATACACATACACATATATATATATACATGAAGAAGAAGAAGAAGGAGGAGGAGGAGAAGGAGGAAGAGGGGAATTGAGAAAAACAGAAAGATAAGCAAATTACATCACTAACACTTTCTTCAGTGTAATGATGGGTTTTTGCTTAAAGAGATCCACGCACATGGCAAAGAAGAGAACTCCCAAGAAAACTATTTTGCTGGCCACAGATCATTCTAAAAATATTGCAAGGAATATAACAAAAATACATTTCCCAACTATTTGCTGATTTTCCATATTATCATAAATGAGTTTTAGAGACCAGATAGAGTTATACTCATCCTTTCTAAAGTGTTAATGAAGTTTAGTTGTAGGAAGTACAATACTGAAATACAAAATATTACACTGGTGAGGGGGTAGAAGATAGTGGTGTGGGTTAAGCACACATTTCCCCAGGCTCCCCCACCTGTAGGGGGTTTGCTTCACAAGCAGTGAAACAGGTCTGCAGGTGTCTTTCTCTCCCCATTCAGTCTTCCCCTCCTCTTTGGATTTCTCTCTGTCCTATTCGGCAATCACAACACAACAACAATGTGAAAAATGGCCTCCAGGAGCAGTGAACTCATAATGTAGGCACTCACCAGGAGGAAAAAAAAAAAAGAGAGAGAGAAGAAAGATTACATTGGTGAAAGACATAATGATTTTATCAAGCCAGCATCTGTTAACAATGAAATACTTATCTGCCCATATTTGAATACATTTACTATACAATGAACTATTTGAAAATATCCAGTTTTGATGCCAAGCAGACTTAATGTTATTTATTAAAATGTTTCTAATATAATGAAATATTTTATAATTACAATAATTTAATAATAAATGAATTAATTTATTATCAAAATGTATTTATATTGATTACAATTATTTTTCTTAATTTCAATATGGCTTTAATACTTTGTGATACATAAAACATTTTAGAAAGAAAATTTTTATATTAGGAAAAGAAGAGAAGTTGTCATTGTAATATGTTCAAATTTCTTTAAATTTAAAGTTTTCAAAAGTTGGCTTTGCATATAAAGTGTTATCTATCTACTTCAGATAACAATATATAAAACTGTCTTCTTGAATTATCATAGTCATATATAATGAATTATACATTTTTATTTTAAACAGTTGTATTGTAAATGGGACTACTCTAACTCTGAAAACATATAGGAAATAAAATGTATTGACAATCAATTTTATTTTTTTTTCCTTTGTCCTTTGTAGAATTTATTTATTTTTTTTTAAGAAAGGATAAATTAACAAAATAATAGGGTAGGAGGGGTACAACTCCACACAGTTCCCACCACCCAATCTCCATATCCCATCCCCTCCTCTGATAGCTTTCCCACTCTCTATCCCTCTGGGAGCATGGACCCAGGGTCATTGTGGGTTGCAGAAGGTGGAAGGTCTGGCTTCTGTAATTGCTTCCCCTCTAAACATGGACGTTGACTGTTCGGTCCATACTACCAGTCTGCCTCTCTTTCCCTAGTAGGGTGGGTCTCTGGGGAAGCAGAGCTCCAGGATACCCTGGTGGGGTCTTCAGTCCAGGGAAGTCTGGCCGGCATCCTGATGACATCTGGAACCTGGTGACTGAAAAGAGAGTTAACATATGAAGCCAAACAAATTGTTGAGCAATCATCGACCCAAAGTTTGGAATAGTGGAGAGGAAGTGTTAGGGGGGTACTCACTGAAATTCTAGTGTACTTCTGCTTTTAGGTATATATTTTGAAGTAGTTTATGGATACGTGTGAACATATGCTCTCTCTCATAGAAACTGGTGTATATCTAGGTTTTGGGACTTTGTTAGAAAGTGAACCACCTGGGATGGAATTAGAGTATACTATGAAAGGAAAGTTCTCACCCGAGTAATGAAGCTGAAGGGTTGTCATTCCACACGTGAAGTCTCTGGACACAGTCTGAAGTGAAGCGTGGCAATTGTTGCGTTGATTAGGTTGTGATCGGCAGATGCAACATTATTTGATATGGATTGGGAGAAGCATACGGGAAAATAGGCCCTATCCAAGGGTTCCAGGACTGGAGGAAGTAGGGGCTCTATAGTGGAGATGTGAGGTTCCTGCTGTCTTAGGGTTCAAAAAGACAATGGATAGTTAATGTTATCATCACATTATTTGGTAATTGGGTTAACTTTGAAAAGTCCTTTTGTTAGGGTTTGCTATACAGTATCCAGAATCTTGTATATAGCTGTGCTATTGGTTGCTTCTGATCTACTTGGTCTAGGCTTTTGAGAGAGTCTGCATATCAAATACACAGCTTATATATTGAAAAGATTCAGTCTGTGTTTTAAAAAACTTTGAGACATACAATTAATTTTCCCCCTCTCATATTAATTAACTAGTGATTTATATGACTACATTTTACTAGGTGTACTTAAACACCATTCCCACCACCGAAAGACTGTGACCCATCCCTCCCACCCACTCTCACCCTCCACTGGCCCAGGAAGCTGCATATCTCCTTGTTGCTGAGGAATTATTCTGATGCAGTCTCCACCCCCAGGTTTTACCACGCCCCGCGAAATCCTTGCAGTGCCCCCTTCAACCAATCCTGGCCCCACACGTCTCCCCTGGTTGTCGTCATTCTCGAAGCCCATGGAATACTCCTGTCTTTGTGATTAAAAAGCGCTTGGGAAAATGGCGCCTCCTTCAAGATCTCCGTGCAGTAAATAAAACCTTGCAGGTCTGGGGCTCTCCCCAAAGGGGTTTTCCTCTTGCTTCTGCAATTCCCACGGGAATTCCAATCATAGCTATTGATATACAAGATTGTTTTTCTCTATTCCCTTACATCCGCAAGATTGTAAACGTTTTGCCTTCTCTGTTCCTTCTATTAATAACGCCAGCCCTGCTGACAGATTTGAATGGGTGGTGCTGCCCCAGGGTATGGCCAATAGTCCTACAATTTGTCAGGAGGCTGTTAAATCTGTCCTTGTCCCATATATTCATAAGGGCCTTAATGTTTTTCATTATACAGATGATATTTTAATATGGGGAAAAACAGATACAGATCTCTATGCCTTATGTGATTTTCTCATTCCTTCATTAAAGAAAAGCGGCCTTAATGTAGCTCCTGAGAAGATACAGCTAATTCCTCCAATATCTTTCTTAGGTTCAGAGATTTCTTTAACGCAAATTCGTCCCTTAAAACCTAATGTCACCTTTCCTTCTAACCTTACTCTTGCTTCTTTACAAAGTTTTCTAGGAAATTTAAATTGGCTTAGGCAGTATCTCTGTCTGCCTACAAGCTACCACCAACCACTGTTTGACCTGTTGAAAGGAAACAAACAGCCTTCTTCAAAATGTAAGTTAACTCCCAGGCCTCCTTGTCATTGGAAAGGGTTAACCAGGCCCTCCAGGACATGCACCTTGCTTGATTCTCCCCCTCCTCTCCAGTAAACCTTCTAATCTTCAACTCCACCCCCACAGTAGTAGGGGAATTGTGGCAAGACCATGGGGTTCTTGAGTGGCTTCACACGCCAGTAGGAGGAACTCCAAGACTCTTCACTGAGATAGACGCGTTAGCATTCATGGTTCACCAAGGGAGAAATAGGTCTGTGCAGGTCTTAGGGAAAGAACCGGATTTAATTATTCTGCCCTTTTCTCTCACAGATACAGAGTGGCTTATACGCCATCATTTCCACTTTTCCTTAAGCTTCCTGGGGTTTCCAGGACAAATAGATAACCATTTTCCTTCTAATAAATTGATAGCTTCTTTACCTCTTCTGCCTCTACTAGCACCTAAACTTTTCTCTCGGGATCCCATTCCCTCTGCTCCTACAATCTTTACTGATGGTGGAAAAAAGGGAGGTGCTGCCCTTATATATTACCCAGACAAACAATCTCCTAAACCTCTCTTTACTGAGCTTCCTGAGAATTCCCCTCAGTACAAAGAACCTTTATGCTGTTTTCCTTGCATTAAAAGCTGTACCAGAATCCTTCAACCTTTTTTCTGACAGTGCGTACACTGTTAACTTACTTCCATGGCTTGCTTGTTCTTATGTGAAAATTGATGACAACCCACTTTCCTCTCTCTTGATTCAAATCGCCTCTATGCTCTGTTCTCGAACCCAACCACTGTATATTCAACACCTTTGTTCCCACAGCCCTCTTCCTGGTTCCCTGTCCAAAGGGAATGCCGCAGTTGACTGCCTTGCCTCCACAGGAACTTTCCTAGTCTCTGTCTCTGATCCTGCTAATTTTCATTCTCTAACCCATATTAATCTTAAAGGCCTTTGAGCTCGAGTTCCTGATGTTCCTGTACCACAGTTAAAACATATCCTTGCTACATGCTCTTCTTGTGCAAGTCTCATAAAAACACCTGCTATTCAGACTCTTGGGGGTTAACTCCCGAGGTTTAAAAGCTAATGCTATTTGGCAAATTGATATCTCCCACATACCAAACATTGGCAAACAAAAATATGTGTTTGTCTCAATTGATGCCTTTTCTAAATTTATGTGGGCTACAGCTCAGACAGGAGAAAGTGCTAAAAAGCTTAAAAGCCATATGCTCTCCTGTTTTGTTGTGATGGGTTTACCTCTTCAACTGAAAACTGACCGTGGACCGGCATTTACCAGCAAACAATTTAAAGATTTTTGTTCCCTCTGGAACATTATTCATACCACAGGCATTCCCTATAATCCACAGGGACAAGGCATTGTCAAGAGGGCCCATCAAACCCTTAAGGCTTAACTAAATAAAATTAAAGGAGGAATGTACCCCCCGAATATTCAGCTAGCAAAAGCCTTAACTACATTAAATCTCTTTAATATTTACAATAACTCGGACCTACCTCCTATCATTCTTCACTGGCAAACACCATCTACCCTCCCATCTATTAAGGTCAAATGGAGAGACACACTTGACAAAATTTGGAAAGGACCTGACCCACTATTGACCATGGGAAGGGGTTTCACATGCGTTTTCCCTCAAAATTTCTCTAAACCTGTCTGGGTTCCTGCACACCATGTCCGAAAATACCCGCAGGATGGCGCTGTTATCCCTGAAGAACAAGAAATACTACAAGAGGACCAGATGCAGGATACATCCCAGGACCCATAATACGACATGGCAGTACCTACAAAATCTGGCTCACAGAGACCTCTCTCCTACCCTTTCCCTGAATGTCTTATGTTATAACTGGCTGGTTGTTTTTCTGAGTGAGTGTGTTGAATGACAAAAAATAATTTTTTTTTGCATGACCCATCTGCTCAGAGTACTCTAAAAGGTAATTGGCTTTATATAAAAAAAACTGGACGCAGCCAAAGTTTCTGGAGACATCAAGAAACATTCCAAAATTTTTGTTTTTCTCCCTCTTTTGATTTTTATATATTTTGTTTTGGTATATATGTAAGTGTTTAGTCTTAAACTGTGTGACTAATGACGGATATAAATTTGTTTTTAAAAATAATATGTTTTTATAACAAAAGTTCTTTTTCCTCCAGTGTGTTATAACTAAATGTTTATGGGTATGTTTCAAGTTTGGTAACACTAACTTAACAGTAAAAAGTGTAACCCTACAGCTACACTATTACCAGACAAGGTAAATATTAATTTGTTAAGGTAACTAACTATTTAGGTAAAAGTCTAAATATTTAACGTGACTATACATTCCCAAAACTAAAATATATAAATTTTATATACAGTACACCTTTGAAGGGCCCCCAAAGGTGCCCTGTAAACTATCTCGTGGAAATTAATCCACAACAGATCTGGCATCAATCTGGCACTGTAAACGTTAAAATCATTATCACAAAAATGCGTTAACTCTCTAAGCAATTTGAGTCTGTTTAAAATACATATTTTAGCTAAAATTGGTCTCAAGATCCTGCAGTAGAGATTGCTACAGGAGGTCACATTATATTACCTTTAAATAAAATCATAAAGAGATTTTAAACCAATTATAATCATCGAGGTATCAACTATAACAAACCTATAACTTGTTACAAGTTCAAATTAACCACAGGAAGCAGATTGTTTGTGTTTCTTTCACAGGAATCCCAGAAAAACCCATCTGAACCCCTGCACACCAAGACATCACCCACTAGACGGCACGACTACAGTGGCACACCTCCCAAAACCCTAGATGTCACTTAATGCGATCTGAAGAACCTGAGAAACAGACTCCAAGGACAGAACTTTCTTAATGCCTGTTCGCCGTTCCTGCTTCTGATTTGCCTGTCACGTGTTGTCAGCTCCAGCTGGCTATCTACAGAAAAGCAGAATTCCAGCAGCTGACCTCGCTCATGCAGCGTCTCATCCCCTGCCAATTCTTCCCCTAGCCATCTACTTTGAATTGAGACTTGTATTGGACTTTCTGACATACCCTATAGACATTTTAAAGCAGCTTATTTCCCTTCACACTGCTGGTTTTTTTATAGACTGATCCTGAGTAATTCATAGACTTTACAGACTGTTGCCTTGAGGACTTCAAACAATCCTGGCCCCACACATCACCCCTGGTTGTCAACCAATAAAAAGCCCCCTCACCTCCCCCCTCTCTCTGGACTCTCGGGTCCCCCTCTCGCAGACCTCTCTCCCTTCTCTCGCCCCGTGGTCAGGTAGTGGGGACGGCCATTGTCGGCTGACTCCACGTGGCCTTAGCCACCCCTCCAAATCCTATAATAAAGATTTGTGTACCCCTTTGCTCCGGACTTCCCTTCTCTTCGTGGTGCAGCCCGACACCGGACCACAACATCATCTCCTCCTTACCACAGGGGTTTTTTTTAGGGTTTTTATTTTGATGCCCTACTTACAATTTGGTCAGGTCCTGCTTTTAGTTTTAGTTTCCCTTTCAGATCTTCTTAGTCAACTTCTGTTGATGAGTGGGATCATCCCATACTCATCTTTATCTTTCTGACTTAGCTCACTTAACATAATTCCTTCTAGCTCTGTCCAAGATGGGTCAGAGAAGGTGGGTTCATTGTTCTTGATAGCTGCATAGTATTCCATTGTGTATATATACCACAGCTTTCTCAGCCACTCATCTGGTGTTGGGCACCTGGGTTGCTTCCAGGTTTTAGCTATTATGAATTGTGCTGCTATGAACATAGGAGTACACACCTCTTTTTGGTTGGGTGTTATGGAGTCCTTGGGGTATAATCCCAGGAGAGGAATTACTGGACCATATGGAAGGTCCATGTCTAGCCTTCTGAGAGTTTTCCAGACTGCTCTCCACAGAGGCTGGATCAATTTAGATTCCCACCAGCAATGTAAAAGGGTTCCTCTGTCCCCACATCCTCTCCAGCATTTGTTGCTGCTGTGCTTTTTGATGTATGCCATTCTTACAGGAGTGAGGTGGTATCTTAGTGTTGTCTTATTTTGCATTTCTCTGACAATCAGTGACCTAGAGCAGTTTTTCATATGTTTGTTAGCCTTTTGGATCTCCTCTGTAGTGAATGTTTTGTTCACATCCTCTGCCCATTTTTGGATGGTGTCATTTGTTTTTTTGGTGCTAAGTTTGCTGAGCTCTTTATATATTTTGGTGATTAGTTTCTTGTCTGATGTCTGGCATGTGAAGATCTTCTCCCATTCTGTGAGGGGTCTCTTTGTTTGTTTAATAGTTTCTTTGGATGTGCAGAAGCTTTTCAATTTGATGTAGTCCCATTGGTTTGTTTCTGCTTTAGTCTTCCTTGCAATTGGGTTTGATTCATCAAAGATGTCCTTGAGGTGTAGGTGGGAAACTGTTTTACCAATGTTTTCCTCTAAGTATTTGATTGTTTCTGGTCTGACATACAGGTGTTTGATCCATTTGGAGTTGATTTTTGTTTCTGGTGAGATAAAGTGGTTCAATTTAATTCTTCTGCATGTTACAACCCAGTTTTCCCAGCACCATTTATTGAAGAGAGCCTCCTTCTTCCATTTAATGCTTTGGGCCCCCTTATCAAAGATTAGATGTCCATAGGTGTGGGGACAATGAATTTTAGTGTGAGATCATTAAGAGTAGAGCATAATGGACTACAGTAAAGTTTTGCTATAATGCTAATACAAATGTGAACTTATTTTCTTAACCTACACAATTAGAATGAAGCAGAAAATTATTATACTTCATAGTAATATTCAAACTGGTCAGGAGAGTTGATTACTCAACCACTCAACCAAGCTCTATTAGTTTGAGAGTTTGAGTTAACAGGATAGAAAGGACTGGATTAAAATGACTGAAAAAATAGAATGTTATTTTCCAAAACTAAGTATATATATATATTAATATTGTTTTTTTGGAATGCAATTCCTCTCCATTCCACAATAACTTTTTTTAAATATTAAGATAGAGATAAACAGAGATAAGCGAGCAGATAGAGATGTCACAGCATCAGGATTCACTCAGAGCTCTACTACTTCCATGTATTATGTCAGAATCTTGACTTGGGCAATGGACATGCCAAAGCAGTTGCCTCACCATTTCTGCTATCTCACTGTCACCCCTCCATCAAATATAAATATAAATATAAATATAAATATAAATATAAATATAAATATAAATATAAATATATATTTATATTTATATATAAATATATATATAAATATTTATAAATATAAATATTTATTTAAATATAAATATATATATTTATATATATATATATTGCTGGATGTTGATAATATTGCTGCTACTAAGTACTTTATTTGCTTCACTTGTTTCATTAGTGTGTTTGGTAGTTGAGTAGTAACCTTTCTATCTATATACTTACCCCATATCTGGGAGCTACTTTTTGTCCTGATCCAGCTTCTAATTCCATTCTCAACACTGACACCATATTACCAGACTGTACTTTTAGCCCACTGGCATGTTAGCTGTTTGGTTTGAGCAAAAATTAGCAAAGTCATAGGCCCTTTGGAATAGACCTAAAATGGACTTACTAGCTTCTTTCCACACAAAGACCCTTAGTTCCATCTGCTGTATTGTTATGTTTAGGTTCCTGTATACTAAACAATTTGTTCTGCTTTATATCTTAATGCTGTTGTTGAGGTGATGTTGTTGAGGTGGTCTGGTGTCGGGCTGCATCGCGGAGAAGAGAGCGGACGTCCAGAGCAAAGGGGTACACTAATCTTTATTATAGGATGGGGGGGGGTTGGTTCAGACCACGTGCAGCCAGCCAGCAATGGCCGACCATGGGGGGAGAGCAGGGAGCGAGACCTCAGAGAGGGAGAGCTGAGAGCCCAGAGGGGGGGGGGGGGTGAGGGGGCTTTTTATAGGGCAACAACCAGAGGTGACGTGTAGGGCCAGGATTGGTTGAAGGGGGCAATGCTAGGGTTTCACATGGCGTGATGTGTAGGGCCAGGATTGTTGAAGGGGGCAATGCTAGGGTTTCCCGCGGTGTAGTAAAACCTGGGGGCGGAGACTGCATCAGAATAACTCCTCAGCAACATAATGCTACAGTTAAATGTCTTAAATGCAGTATAAAATTTGGTACTTATTATGAAAAATATGGTTTAAAGTGGTATCTAATTGTTTTCCTTATTTGCACTTCTCTGATGATCAGTGACTTTGAATACCTTCACATATATCTGTTGGCCCTCTGGATCTCTTGCAGAAATTTCTCTCCATGTCCTATTCCCATTTTCTAGTGGGGTTGCTTCTTTTTTGTTTGTTTCTTTTCTTTTCTTTCTTTCTTTTTTTTTTTTAGTTTATTAGTTGTTTGTCTGATGTGTGCTATCTAAAGATCTTCTCCCCACCCCTAAAAGGGGGGGGGGCAGGTGGTGAGCATTCACACTATGATGCACAAGAATGCAGGTTCAAGTCCCTGTTCTCCACCTACAGAGGGAAAGGTTCATGAGTGCTGAATCAGTGCTGCAGTTGTCTATCTTTCTCCCTCTCAACCTTCCCCTGCCCTTTCAATGTCTCTGGTCTTTATCTAATAATAAATAAAATATTCAATAAATAAATAAGTAAATAAATATCTTTTCCTATGCCATAGAGTGTCTTTTTGTTTGGGTGCAGAAGGTCTTCAGGTTGATGTTGTGAGAATGTCATTTATCAGAAAGGACAGAAATAACAAAAGTTGGAGAGGGTGTGGATTTAACTTCATAAGCTCAAGTGCAATTTCCCTATTTTATCCTGCATTGTTCTCTGAAAGGCTAAAGGGTCAGATCATTTCCCACCCCTATTTTTATGCATTCAGTGCTAGTCAAATATTATAGTTTTAAAATTATGGAGAAAACATTTTTTAATTCAGTCTACTGCTACCACATAACTGTAAAATACAAATTGAAGGAGAATGAATCAATAGAATAATAGAATTATTTTCAACTATCAGACTCCTGGACATATTTGATTACATATGAAACACTGAAAATATGCCCAGTTTGTTTTGCCTTATTGCTCAAATGCTGCTCCCTCTCCCCAGAGGAGAAAACAAGATTTTATTTGTATTGTCATATATACATATATATATAAATTTTCTATTGGAAGTTTCTGTAATATGAAAATTTAATTACATATAGTGTAGAAGTCAAACAGATGAAACAATTTTTCAAGAATAATCAAACACTGAAATAATGAATAATGTCAATTCATGACATGTGTATCTGAATATAGCATGTGATATCTAAACAAGCTATTTTTCCCTGGATTTAATATAAAGAGGAAAAATTTATGCTTTCTAGATTGGCTCCTGATCTACTTGTAGTTATGCATGCTTAAGGAAATTTCAGGCTTATTTAAAACAACTGTTAAGCTTATTTCAAAGCAATCTTGATTACGTGGAAAACAACCAGACATTTCTATTTTACTTAATATAGGTATAAGAACACCTAAGAATTTCTTCCTTATTAGTCCTGTAGGGTTTTTGAGAATAGCTGGTGAATCCTGTATATTCATTGTAGGCCACTAAGCTCTGCATAAATTAGTATACTATGTCATGTATCTCTGGAATGCTGTTACTTTAAACCATGATGGAAGATTTTCATTAATTTTGTGATGCTTCTAACACTCCTTTTTCTGTTTCAGAAAAAAAGGGGGGCAAAGACAATTTGCATTGATATGAGATGTAATGGAATGCTTACTTATTGTTCTCCCGCAGGGCATTGAAATTCCAGTTTGTATTGACACCATCTGGTAAAGAGAGACAAATTCAATCTAATTGAAGACAAGTGCTATTAATTACATTCACTATGTAATATTTAATCTTAAACTATCTAGCAAAGAATGATGTCAACTATCTGATAGCAGTATTTAACTATAAAGAAATAGGTTGAATAACCACAGCAAAATACTGGACAGTGGCAAATGGTAAAATCAAAGCGACTAAAGACATTTCTCAATCAAAGATATTATTTTCAATTTCAAAACCAAAAAAATATATAGATGCATTGGTTTATTTTTCTGGTTCTAGAGTGATCATATATAATTATGTTTTTATTTAGAAAGCTTTAAAGATATCTACATTAAAAGGATTAATTAGGGCCAGAGCCAAGATGGTGACTCAGAGATGACACATGGCCAGAGCTCTGCAAGGAGAGTGCCTCAAAACTGGACAGTTTGGGTGAGGGTAGGAATTTTGGGTCAGTAGTGTGATAAGGGTGAATTGGGTGGGCAGACAAGAACTAAAGAAGAGTCCTATAATTCATATTTGGGCTGGCAAACAGAAGCCAAAAAGGGAAAAAAAATAAAAATAAAAATAAGGAAGATTGGCTGGGAATTTTCTGTTTTGCTAGTGCCCAAACCCCATACCAGCTAATCCTGGTGGACCTCCTGCAGAGGGAATTTCTTTAACAAGATTCCTGGAGCAGTGGGTGTGTCTTTCAAGTGTTTGAGATACAAAAGATATTGAAGATACCAGGAACTCTATCTGAATGACAAAATATCTGAGCAATCAAGGCCTCAGTCTTGAATAGTTTGTCACTCCCAGGTGTTTTTCAAAAGACACTGAAGGTAGCTGGAACTCTGTCTGGGTGACAGAATATCTGACCAATCAGGGCCTCCCTCTTGCCTGGGGTAAATAACCTGTGTTTGTCTACTAACATTTGAGTTTGCCTGATAGTTACTTCTTATAATTGCTTATTTTTAGCTTGGTTTAGGAAAGAGATGAAGCTGTGTGGAGTGAATCTTTACTGGTTAAATCTGCAGGCTGTTAGGGATTTTTATTTAATTTAATTATCATTATTACTTGTGCTTGTCTCCCTCCCCCCCACTCCCCAACTTGAGCAAAGGTAGCCATTGCTGCTGCTTCTTCCATTAACAGGTGATTGAGTATGCTACATATTATGGGAGGGACTTGGCCCTCTCTCATAACCTTATAACCTACTCTTAAAAAACTAATAAGTAAAACATATATTGAAATATTTTAAAATATTCTTTTAGAGAAAAAATATATGTAACTCTGATGTTTAATACATGCTGGAAGTATCAGCAATGCACACTTAAACTTATTGATTTGAGGGTCTCTAGCTACTATTTAGTGATAATTAGCAGAATTTTAATCTAAAAAATATAGGTATTTCTAGTTTGCCCCAGGAAAAATGTTTCAAAGGGAAAATAAGTACCTTCTGAGTTGTCATAGAATCTAAAATACATGTCATGCCAGGATGCATGTCAAAATCAGTTTAGAGAGTGAGAGGCAGAGAACACTCCTTTCTGGTGGGGCAATGTTATCTTAAAGAATTTACTTAAGTGGCTCAGGATATGGGAGATTAGATAAAGTGTTTCAAATAAGGGGTAACAGCTTCCATATCAATATTTCAAGTGCTCATGTGATGATTTGGCTCTCCCTCTCTCCTCTTGCTATTAAATAAATAAATAAATAAATAGTATGTGTCAGAGGTGATCAATACTGATAGTGATAACATATGTGAACAGCTGCTGATGTGGTTTTGTGTTATCAATTAATTCCCTCTTTAAGAGAACTTAATATCACAATGTTTAAAAATCACTTTTTTGAAGATGGGTAATGGTTTACAGTACAGTTGCTGGATGACACATGCATAAAAATTTTCCACTTCCTTATGATAAGTGTCTGCAAAACAATTTCACCTCAATTTGGAACATTTTCAGCCAATATGCACTACTAGCCTCAAAACTAAAATTGGTTTAATAGCTCTTTCTTATAGTAAAATAAAAACTTCTGTTTGTGGTTTATCAAAACAGCAGGTTATTTAGGTACACAAGGGGCCAGGCAGTGGCAGAACCTGGCTGAGTGTACATTACAGTGTGAGAGGATCCAGGTTCAAATCCTTGGCCTCCAAATGTAGGGGGAAAGCTTCAAGAGTGGTTCAATAGGTGCAGGTGTCTCTATTTCTCTCTCCCTTTCTATCTTCTCTTCCTTCTAGACCCCTTTCTATTTCTATCCAATAAATAAAATACTAACAAAAAAAATAGGTACACAAAACCACAGTGCGAAAATAAGAGAAAAGGAATAGCTAGACATATGTCAAGAGCTTGTGAACTTTTATTTATTTGTTTTCCTTTTTTTTATTCATTGTTGTGGTTATTATTGTTGTTTTTGATGTTGTTGTTGCCAGATAGAACAGAGAGAAGTGGAGAGAGGAGGGCAAGACAGAGGGGGAAGAGAAAGATAGACACCTGCAGACCTGCTTCAGCGCTTGTGAAGCAACTTGCCTGCAGGTGGGAAGCTGGGGGCTTGAACCGGGATCCTAATGCCGGTCCTTGTGCTGTGCGCCACCTGTGTTTAGCCCGCTGCGCTACCGCCCTACTCCCACTTGTGAACTTTTAAATGACTCATGCTCTTGACATATGTTTAGCTATGTGATCAACTTGTCAAGGCCCATGTTCAGCAGAGAAGCAATTATAGAAGCCAGACCTTCAACCCTCTGCATCCCACAATTACTTTGGGTCCATACTCCCAGAGGGTTAAAAAATAGGAAATCTATCAGAGAAGGGGATGGAATACAGAGTTCTGACGGTAGGAACTGTGTGGAGTTGTGCCCCTCTTATCCTATGGTTTAGTCAATGTTTCCTTTTTATAAGTAAAAAAAAAATTTTAAAAAGTTCACAAGCATTCAGCTTCTTGGCATGTGGGTCTCAGGAGAAATAGCATTGTGCTGGTCCTGTGAATTGTTAGCAAGCAAAATCAAACCACCATCCACTGCAAGGAAGCAAAGGATGTTTATTCACAAATTTGAATCCGGGCCGAGTGTTGACTGACAGCAGTCCACCAGCTCGACCCCAAACAAGGCTCAAATCACACAATTTATAGGATTTCTGAATATACTCAGGGAGGGGGAACACATCACCTTATCAATCTATATCCAATAACATGCTATAGAAAACGCGGAATCCAATCATTTCAAACCTAGCAAAAAGTGGGATCCACTCAAAGCAAAGCGCAGGCTAATTTCAAACATTGTGAAACCACACAACCAATAGAACCTAGCCAGGTAGGGTCACCACATCCTCCCGCCATCAGCTGCAACCTTCTGGTAAACAGTTTCCTTGTGCAAAGGTCCTGATAAGCCTTGCCTGTATGCGGGGTCTTGGTAAACAACTAGTGGTTTACTGATTAGGTCCTGTTTTTCAAGGGGAAAGGGTAAGGAACTTTCCATCGTACATGAATGGAGAGGAGAGGTCAGAAAGGACTGAAAGGGCTGCACTTACACCATTGGCTTGCTTACGTAATCTCCCAATATGCCCACTCCTGTAAGTTTACCTAAATCTGTCAACACTATGCTAATTATATTTATGTTCCATAGTTTCTTTTGCTCAGTTTATAAAACAGTGCTCTCAACAATTTCTGAAAATAAGCTACTAGAACATCATGATTTATGGTGGAGAGTCAATATTCTATCTGAAAGGCAGTCACAATATGGTCTGTGGCAGTTGTAATAGGTTGAAGAAGGAAAAAATGTACATACATTTTAAATGTATAGAATTAAGAATGCTATTTCCAAGGGGTTAAATGCACATACTGTTGTGCTTAGGGACCTGGGTTCAAATGCCTAGTCTCCACCTGCAGGGGGAAAGTTTCACTAGTGGTAAAATAGGGCTGTAGTCACTCTAACTTCCCTTGACCTCTCAATTTCTCTCTGTCTCTATTCAATAATAAATCAAATGAAAATTTAAAAAAATGGGGCCAGGTGATGGCAAACCTGGTTGAGTACACATGCTATACAATGTGCAAGGACCCAATCCCCTGGTCCCCACCTGCAGGGGGAAAGCTTCACAAGTGGTGAAGCATGGCTGCAGGTGTCTGTCTATCTCTCTCCCTATTACCCCCTTCCCTCTAGATTTCTAACTGTCTCTATCCAATACATAAAGATAATTTTTAAAAAGTTTTAAAATTTTAAAAATATTTAAAAATAGAATGCTATTTTTCTCTTCACTGGGAGATATCTATCAACAATACTAATGTCTAGAGTGTCTTATAAGATAATGGTCCTACTAGGGGAAATTTAGCTCCGAGAGAGAAAGAGACAACGGGAATATCAAAGTGGGATAAGTAAATATTCTTCAAAAGAAAGCCCTTACTAATTCTGTGTCACTCAGACTTCCTGTCTTCTCAACTGGGATTCACTACTTACAAGTGATCTTTTGGCCATTTTAAATAAGCAGTTATAGAGCCACTCACACAAAAGGTTTTGTTCATAAATTGCTATAGAAAGAAACTTTTACACAGAGAATATACGTAGGACCCCAGATATCAAAGACAGAACGCATTCTAAAGTTCAGCTACATAAAGATGGATTTTTCTCCCCTCTTTTCCCATTATAGACTATTGAGGCTTTTCAATTTTGTTGAAGCAGTTTTTCTGCAAATCAAAGCATATATGACTCAAGGAATTACCAGCTTACATGTACTTATTCATCCAATATCATTTTATGTATTCATATTAGCACTTGTTTTTTTATGATTTCAAGAAATAGGGTACTAGAGAATGTTTTGTGCATAAATCAATCAATGGCATTGAATTAAAGAAAACTAATGTATCACCCACTAGGCCAAAGGCAGGAGTTTTAGTGAGCAGAAAAGTTTACCTTTGATAAGCTAAGCAGTAAACTGTTTCCTCCTTACTATTAATCATCACTTATAGTATTGTTATTTTTCTAAAAGGGCCAGAAACTCCATGTGACAAGAGAAACTATTTGTAGTCTATGAGTTTGAAAGCCAATCACCCAAAGGCCATGAAAAACTATGTCTAATGTTATCAATGATTTTTTTCTTTAAAGTCAAGTTTTGAGTGTACTCTCTCAAGTGACATGCCTATTTTTTATCTAATTATATTCAACTCAGTGGAAACAATAGAGTCTGAAAATAAATTATTCTCATTTTAGCCCTATAGAAATGTTTGAGGGGACCATGCAGTGGTGCACTAGGACCTGGGTTCAAGGTCTTAGCTCCCCACTTGCATGGGGATGCTTTTTAAGTAGTGAAGCAGGTCTTCAGGCATTTACCTTGCTCATTACCTTTCTATCTTTCTCTCCCCTCTCAATTTCTCTTTGTTCCAGTAAAATAAAACAGAAGGAAAAAAAAATGAAAAAATGGCTACCTGAACCGATCCACAGCAATAAGCCTAATGGCTTATTTAATAAATAAATTAAATAAAGTAATATAAAAAAAGAAATGGTTGAAGTCAAATTCTTACTCATATTTCAAATGAATTCCTGGCATTTATGTGTATTAGTTGCATTAATATAATTAATTAGACAATTGGTAAATAAAAATACTTTCATAAAAGTAACTAGTTGGATTTTTTTTCTCTTTTCATATTTTAACTATGTTGTTTCCAATCATCAATGGATACTGAATAATTTTATGTAGCTTTAGACTTCTATGGAGAAAATATATTTTATATACTTCTTTTAATATAATTTTATTGAAGTTTCTTGAACTTAGTCTTTTCATTTAGATCACATCTGCATCACCAGCTTGTGTGTTTCCCTTAGGATTAAGAACTTTTTTCATAATAGACCTCCCAGGTCCCCACAAAAATGAGCATAATAAAGAGAAAAAAGGACTTGATGTAATCCTCAGAGAAAGAAAACATCTTTTCTCATTTGCCTTTTCATTCTGCAGTGTGTTGATAAGACAGATGAATAAGACCATGTGTATTTGTGTTGCTTTTGAGATAGGTTTATAAACATTAACTTTAAGGCATTTGGTTTTATTCTAGCCTTCAAATATGAACAATTACATATACATACACACATTAATATAACATATATATATATATATATATATATATATATTTCATTCAGTAGGCTATAGTTAACAATCTGGTTTATAAATAAATCTAATAAATTCAATCACCAAAAGGTTATATTTGAAAGTTTTCATATGTATAGAATAATTCTGGATTTTTCATTTTTTTTTAATTAATGTGGCACTCTACAATGCAAAAAAATAACCATTTAAGAGAAATGTATTGCACATTATTTTAGGGAACTAGTGTGGGTAATACTATGTAACATGGATGATTTACATTCTGATAGTTCAAAGAACAAGATGCTAGGTGACCTCTAGATTTTATCTTAAAAGGGGATAGAACGAGATTTCCCTCAAAAGAAGGACACAGGTTTCTTTGGCTCCTTTGTTTGTCCTAAATCACTGTATAAGGGAACACACTGTTAGATAGACAATTGTTGTCATATGAATACAGTTTCCTATTTACCATTCTTACCACCAAGCATAGTCTTTCTCCAAAACAGCACACAGAATCTTCACTGTCCTCTCAACCCTCTCTAGCTTCCTCCCCCTCTTCATGTCTAAGTATCCATCTCACCCTGTAGTTTTCCTTTTCACTGTTTCTTACTATCCACATTTAATTAAGGTCACTTGGTATTTGTCTTTGACAGGCCTTATTTCACATAACATGATTCCTTCCTATTCCATTGTTGGGTAGTATGCCACCTCCCCCTGGCTTCTGCTTAACCATATGCCTATATAGGGATTTACTGATCCAAAGCTTTGGTCTATTTACATAAATCACTTTTACATAAAGCACTCCAGGGCACTGGTGGTTCAGTGATAGGATTCTCGCCTGTTCCGCCCCCTCCTTGTCACACTCTGATTTTCACCAGTCACTTTTTTCTCCACCCTCTCTATATCACATCCTGTTTCCACCCTACTTGGAGAGTATAAAAACAGCTGCTCTTCTGATTAAAGACACCTGGAAATTGCTTTCCAGCTCCGAGAGTTCCAGAGTGTATCTCCTGCGGAAGTTAGTGCGGCACGAGTTCCTGATCCCTCTCCCACGCAGCAGCCTAGATCGGCTCCAGTTGAGTTCTCTCCAAGCCAGAGAGCACTAGCTCGGGAAGAAGTACCCTCAGGCTATCCCGGCATCAAAGTCAGTTAACTTTCAGAGTACTCTGAGCACAATGGGTCATACAAAAATTTTGGTCACTCAACTCACTCAATTTTTTTTTTTCACTCACTCACTCACAAAACACAACTGGCCAGTCATAGCATAAGACATTCATTGGGGGGGGGGGAAGAGTTCTGTGAATCAGACTTTTTTTTTATCCTGCCATGCTGTATTATGGATCCTAGGGTGCATCCTGTAGCCAGTCCTCTTGCAGCCAGTCTTCTTGCAGTGTTTCTTGTTCTTCAGGGATATCAGCGCCATCATGTGGGTATTGCCGAACATGACGGACAGGAACCCAAACAGGCTTGGAGTAATTTTGTGGAAAAATACATGCAAAATCCCTCCCCATAGTCAACAGGAGGTCAGGTCCTTTCCAAATTTTATCAAGTGGGTCTTTCCATTTGACTTTAATAGCTGGGAGGGTGGGTGGTGTTTGCCAATGAAGAATTATAGGAGGTTGGTCTGAGTTTTTGTAAATATTAAAGAGATTTAATGTAGTTAAGGCTTTTGCCAGCTGGATATTAGGGGGTACATTTCCCCTTTTTCTTTATTTAATTGAGCCTTAAGAGTTTGATGGGCCCTCTCAACAATGCCTTGTCCCTGTGGATTATACGGAATGCCTGTAGTATGAGTAATGTTCCAGAGGGAACAAAAATCTTTAAATTGTTTGCTGGTAAAAGCAGGTCCATTATCCGTTTTAAGTTGAAGATGTAAGCCCATTACAACAAAACAGGAGAGCATATGGCTTATAAGCTTTTTTTGAGTTTTCTCCAGTCTGAGCTGTAGCCCACATAAACTTAGAGAAGGTATCAATTGAGATGAACACATATTTTTGTTTGCCAAAGTTAGGTATGTGGGTAACATCAATTTGCCAAAGAGCGTTGGCTTTTAAACCTCGAGGATTAACCCCCAGAGTCTGAATAGCGGGTGTTTTGATTAGACCTGCACAGGAGGAACATGTAGCAAGAATATGTTTTAACTGTGGCACAGGAATATCAGGAAATCGAGCTCGAAGACCTTTAAGATTAACATGGGTTAGGGAATGAAAGTCAGCAGGATTAGAGACAGAGGCTAGGAGAATTCCTGTGGAGGCAAGGCGGTCAGCGGCAGCATTCCCTTCGGACAGGGGACCAGGAAGAGGGCTGTGGGAACGTAGGTGCTGAACATACAGTGGATGGGTTCGAGAACAGAGCATAGAGGCAATTTGAATTAAAAGAGGAGAAAGTGGGTTGTCATCAATTCTTACATAAGATCGAGCAAGCCATGGAAGTAAGTTAACAGTATACACACTGTCAGAAAAAAGGTTGAAGGATTCTGGTACAGCTTTTAATGCAAGGAAAACAGCATAAAGTTCTTTGTACTGAGGGGAATTATCAGGAAGTTCAGTAAAAAGAGGTTTGGGGTATTGCTGGTCTGGATAATATATAAGGGCAGCAGCTCCCTTTTTTCCACCATCAGTGAACACTGTAGGAGCATAGGGGATGGGATCTCGAGAAAAAAGTTTAGGTACTAGAAGAGGCAACAGAGGTAAAGAAGCTATCAAATTATTAGAGGGAAAATGATTATCTAATTGTCCTGGAAAACCCATTAAACTTATGGCAAAACGAGAATGGTGGCATATGAGCCATTCTGTATCAGTGAGAGAAAAGGGAAGAATGATTGAATCTGGTTCCCTTCCTAAGACCTGAACCGATCTGTTTCTTCCTTGGAGAACCATAAATGCTAAGGCATCAATCTCGGTAAGGAGTCTTGGAGCTCCACCTACTGGCGTATGAAGCCATTCAAGAATGCCATGTTTCTGCCACAATGCCCCCACTACCGTGGGGGTGGAGTTAAAGATTAGAAGATTTACTGGAGAGGAGGGGGAGAACCAAACGAGGTGCATGTCCTGGAGAGCCTGGTTAACTTTTTCCAGAGCCAAGGATGCTTCGGGGGTTAACATACGCTTTGAGGAGGGCTGTTTGTTTCCTTTTAACAGATCGAACAGTGGTTGCAGGCAGCTCATAGGCAGATAAAGATACTGCCTAAGCCAATTCAAATTTCCAAGAAAACTTTGTAAAGAAGCAAGAGTGAGATTAGAAGGAAAAGTAACACAAGGTTTTAAAGGACGAATCTGTGTTAGGGAAATCTCTGAGCCTAAGAAAGATATTGGAGGGATTAGCTGTATCTTCTCAGGAGCTACATTAAGTCCACTTCTCTTTAAGGCAGGGATTAGAAAATCACGTAGGGCGGAGAGATCTGTATCTAATTCTCCCCATATTAACACGTCATCCATATAATGAAAAACCTTAAGTCCCTTATGAATATATGGAAAAAGGGCAGATTTAACAACCTCTTGACAAATAGTAGGACTATTAGCCATGCCCTGGGGCAGTACCACTCATTCAAATCTATCGGCAGGGCTGGCATTATTAATAGAAGGAACAGAGAAAGCAAAACATTTACAATCTTGTGGGTGTAAGGGAATAGAGAAAATACAATCCTGTATATCAATAGCTATGATTGGAATTCCTGTGGGAATTGCGGAAGCAAGAGGCAAACCCCTTTGGGGGGAGCCCCAAACTTGCATGGTTTTATTAACTGCACGAAGATCTTGGAGGAGGCGCCATTATCCTGAGAGCTTTTTAATCACAAAGACTGGAGTATTCCATGGGCTCTGAGAATGACGAATGTGTCCCAAAGATAACTGCTCTTGGACGAGTTTTTTTTTAAATTTCTAGCTTCTCCCTAGGCAAAGGCCACTGTTCCACCCAGACAGGCTCATTAGAAAGCCAATCTAAGCGGGGAGTTCTGTTACGAACAGTGGCAGTTAGTATTGGGGGTGCCTGTTGGGTCTAGCACTCTCACAGGAGTGAGTGTGGTGTCCTGCAGAGGTGTCTGAGGATATCACTACATCTAAAGATTCCAGCAAGTCTCTTCCCAATAAATTGGTGCTAATATCAGCTATTAAAGGCTGAAAGCGTCCGGTAGTCGCTTCTGGATCTTCCCACACAAGGGAATCTCGTGTGCGGAATGCCTGAGTCAATCCTCCAACACCATGTAAGCGTGGTCCTGGGAGGAATTCCCAACTCTGGGGAACCTCTGCTTGTCTTAATATTGTCTTACCTGCTCCCGTGTCAATCAAACACTTAAAAGGAATATTACGAATCTTTACTGTCATAGTTGGGTGACCCCTTTCTAAAACAGGGGTGGTCCATAAAATCTCAGGCTCCGAATTTGAGCTGTTCTCTTGCTCCAGCCGGTTATTTCTATGCTGGAAGTTCCCACATACCGTGGGTTCCTCCTTCTGCTCACCCTCTGTTATTGTTACTTGGCGTGGTGGGTATAGCAACGGATTGGGTCCCAAGCTGGGCTTCTGTTTGTGGAAGAAGGGCACAGCACCAAGCGGGCGACCTGCTTCCTTCCCTCTTGGGGGCGGGGCTAAGGGAAGCCCCATACCTAGTTTAAATCCCTGTTTACATTTGGCAGAGGCATGCCATTCCTATGGAACCTTGACCAACAATCTCTCCTCCAGTGAAATCCTTTCTGGCATCTGGGACAAGGCATTCGTGGTCTCTGATTCCCTGTCTGGAGGCGGGGTTGCCCTGACTGGAGGTGGGGTCGCCCTGACTGGAGGCGGGGTCGCGGTCTATTTTCTGGACATTGGTTACGCCAATGCCCTTGGCGACCACACTGAAAGCAAGCCCCTTTTTGCTTATGTAAGGTAGCTGCATAGGCCTGTAACATAGGTCCTTGAAAAGAGCTTGATCTGAGATCCTGTGTAGCTAGAATCCAAGTATCTGGGTGTTCGTTTTTAAGAGTGATACAGGCCTGTCGAAAATGCAGAAGCATTCCATCCCAGACTATGGATCGCAGGAGGAGAAAACGAGCGTCAGGATTATAAATCTTCCTTTCCAAACTCGACTGGACCCTGACAATGAATTTAGCGAGGGATTCATCAGGTTCTTGTTGCAGGGAGAGAATGGGGGCTGAGGCTGCTCCCATGGGTGGTGTTAATTGCTCCCATGCTTTTAATGCACACAGGCATACTTGATCAAAATACCCCGGTGGAAACTTGGCTTCTGCCTGTTGAATCCCTGTTTCTAATTGGCCTGTTCCAAACAATGCATCAAAATTAACCTCTGGCGGATTTTGAATATTTTTCCATGATTGTTGTAAACATTCATCGCGAAAGAATGCCTCCCATTGCAGGAAGAGGGGGCCTGGGAGCGTAGCATGAGTCACATATCTCCAATCTTGGGGGGTATTAAGGTTCTGAAGCAGGCCTTGTAAAATGGACCTGGTCCATGGGGCATGAACACCGTCATCTTTGATAGCCTGGCGTGGTTCCTTCAGGTCTGTGGCAGAATATGGATACCAGGCCTGAGGTTTTTGTCTATTGGGGGCAACATTGACCGGAAATGTGTGGACTTGCTCTGATAAGTGTGTAGCAGTAGGAGGAGTCACCGAAGTGGAAGCTTCTGGACAAGTGGCCGAAGAAGTGGTTTTGGAGGCTACAGGAGAATTCGGACATGTGTCTATCAAAACAGGGGTGGGTGAAGAAGCAGCCCTGGAGGCAGCAGGAGGTTCAGGACACACGTGTCTGCCAAAATGGGGGTGGCCGAAGAAGTGGCTGTGGAGTCCAAAGGAGAATTCGGACACGTGTCTGCCAAAATAGGGGCCTCAGGGCAAGATGCCAAAATAGGGGCCTCAGGGCAAGATGCAGAGGAATTAGGGTGGGTCAAGATCACAACAGGCCTTTGATTTTTCTTGTTTTTAAGGTGCTGGTTAAGTTCTATGATTACTTCCTTTATCTCTTGGACCTCAGCCTCTAGGTCCTTAAGGCTTTTGAGAGGTTGCCCTATATATCCCGTAAAAGCTGCTATGATGACCAACAGGATATAAGGTGAAGCCCCGAGAAAAATGTCCCAGATATATAAAAATTGTATACTGGAAAAAAAATGCAGAATTTGGAAAAGATTTTCCATGGTGGAGAGATCTCAGGAAAACAATAAGAAAAAAAAAGGAAAAAAATCACAGTGCCTTAACACAATATTGCAGATACCCAAAAGGTGTGTACTTATCTAAGATGTCTTCTTGTAAATCTGCTGCTTACGGGTCCCTGTTCCGGGCGCCAGATGCTGGGATAGCCTGAGGGTACTTCTTCCCGAGCTAGTGCTCCCTGGCTTGGAGAGAACTCAACTGGAGCCGATCTAGGCTGCTGCGTGGGAGAGGGATCAGGAACTCGTGCCGCACTAACTTCCGCAGGAGATACACTCTGGAACTCTCGGAGCTGGAAAGCAATTTCCAGGTGTCTTTAATCAGAAGAGCAGCTGTTTTTATACTCTCCAAGTAGGGTGGAAACAGGATGTGATATAGAGAGGGTGGAGAGAAAAGTGACTGGTGAAAATCAGAGTGTGACAAGGAGGGGGCGGAACAGGCGAGAATCCTATCACTGAACCACCAGTGCCCTGGAGTGCTTTATGTAAAAGTGATTTATGTAAATAGACCAAAGCTTTGGATCAGTAAATCCCTATATAGGCATATGGTTAAGCAGAAGCCAGGGGGAGGTGGCATACTACCCAACATTCCATAAAAAATAAGCAAAAGAAATGCTCTCATTTTTTACATATGAGTAGTGTTCCGTTGTGCATATAAATTACAAATCTTTCTTAATCACTGTCATTGTTTTCCCTGATTCTTAACTTTGCCTAGAATGACCAGTAATTCCTTAATGCTCACATTTCATTAGACAATTCATGGTAATCAGATAGAAAAAGTCCAAGGGATATCATCTCCAGCTGAGAAGACACTTTCTCATGTGTTAGGGAACTATCATCTTTGTTGCAGAACAGAGGTGCTGTATTTTTCTTCAAAAGAAAAAAAAAATGAGCCCCCTTCCCATTTTAATTAAAATAAAAGGGATTTTGGCTGTACATAATGGATTCAGCTGAGGGGCAACTGGGAGTAGGTTTAAATGAGTCAAAGCTGTATTAGGGCAGTACAAAGTTGTGGGACATATGTTTTAAGTACTGCAAAATAAGCAGTTATCAGCAGAGGTTAAAATATGCTAAGCCCATAAAGTTCATGAATTAGTAATCAAAAGTTTAGTCCATGAGATAAATAATCACTAGCCAAGGTATAGATTACTCATGGCTATAGAGGAGTCTTAGAGTTTCTTTCTTTCTTTTTTTTTTTTTTAATGTTTAGTTATTTGATAGAGCCATCCAGAAATTGAGAAGAAGGGGGAGACAGCGAAGGAGATAGAGAGACACCTGCAGCACTATTTCACCACTTGTGAAGCTTTCCACCTGCAGGTAGGGGCCAGGGGCTTGAACCCAGGTCCTTCCGCACTGTAACATGTGCACTCAACCAGGTGGGCCACCACCCAGGGTTTCTGACTGGCTGAGTTACATGTTTTCAGTTCCAAGGAGAAGTAGCCATAACAGGCACTTCGAACACCCACAGCTGAGATGCCTCTACCAGAAGAAGCAGCAGCAGCCAAAGAGAGTGACTTCTGGCTGCCTGTGCTTTTAATTTCCTTTGGTTCCCTAATAATCTGCTGTGCATTTACACACATTGTAGTATGCTGTGTCGCCCAGCTGATGTCAGCCCTGTGCTGTGTCCAATTTCCTACTGCCAGCAGGTATACTGCTGCACCACAACATCCCCCCCTCCAAAACACACACACACACACACACACACACACACACACACACACACACACACTCCAGGTGTTAACCTGGTTAAACAAAAATTCACAAGTGCAGGGACCCAGTTTGGATTCCCTGTTCCCCATCTACAGAGGGAAGCTACATGAACAGTTGAAGCAAGTACTTCAGGTGTTCCTCTGGCACGCTTCCTCTCTATCCCTTATTTCCCTCTCTATTTCTCTCTTTCCTATCAAATAGAAATTAAAATAAAACTTAAAAAAAGAAAAAAATGCGGGAGTCGGGCTGTAGCGCAGCGGGTTAAGCGCAGGTGGCGCAAAGCACAAGGACCGGTATAAGGATCCCGATTCGAACCCCCGCTCCCCACCTGCAGGGGAGTCGCTTCACAGGCAGTGAAGCAGGTCTGCAGGTGTCTATCTTTCTCTCCTCCTCTTTGTCTTCCCCTCCTCTCTCCATTTCTCTCTGTCCTATCCAACAACAATAATAACTACAACAATAAAACAACAAGGGCAACAAAAGGAAATAAATAAATAAAATAAATATTAAAAAAAAGAAAAAAAAGAAAGAAATTTCTGCCAGGAGCAGTGGATTCATAGTATAGGGACCAAGCCCTAGCTATAACCCTGATGGCAGGGGAGTCGCTTCACAGGCAGTGAAGCAGGTCTGCAGGTGTCTGTCTTTCTCTCCCCTCTCTGTCTTCCCCTCCTCTCTCCATTTTTCGCTGTTCTATCTAACAATGATGGCATCAATAACAAGAAAGGCTTACTAAATAAAATAATTATAAAAATATTTTTAAAAAACAAAATGAAAATAAATCACCAAAATAGTGTTTTGCCTTGGATGGAATTAATCAAATTATGCTTCACTCAAAGTTGACCACTACCAAGACTGAAATGTACTCTTAAGTTACTCTTCTGACAGGAAATTGAAAGGTAGTGAAAGCCAAATTACATATAGAATAATTAAAAATCTTCTGTGTGGAAATTCTTCCATATCATGCCCTGTTACTCAATTATTAGGCACAAATTTCTCCAGTCTGACGTTTATTTGTACCAAACTAAGAGAAGATTTACTAAAAATAAAACAAAAGCATGGCAAGATACTAAGGATTCAATGAATAATTGTAGTGATTGCTTAAGGGTTAGAATGTATTCACTAGTTGCACAGAGTATGAATTTTATAAAACTCATATTCACTGTAGTTTGTATTTACTGAAAATTAATTAAAACTCCATTTAAATTAAAATATTTGCATATGTGGTAACATACATAGTTTAAATAATGCTTTGTTGAAATCCAAGCAGAAACATTTATATTTTGATTTTATTACTTTAATATTTAGATGTGTATTTACATATATTTAAATATTTGTTTTTACTTTATTATTATCATTATATTATGCTCTTACATCTTTTTTCAACATTACTATAGCAAGTATTGATTAAATTAATTAAATATTATAGATTGGATAATTTTAGCAGAAATACCTAGAGTTACATAAGTCTGCTAGGATTTTGGCTTCCAAATTACACTATGGAAAATGGTAAATAAATTACTAAAAAGTGACATAGCAAAAACTCTTTAAAAACACTAATTAGCACACTGCATCTTTCTGGCATACCCACTTCACTAATCTACTAGCTAAACACATCATAAAACTGTGCTTCATTGAAAGTGAGCAAATAGCCAAAGAAAGACAGTTTTAAATTTCCAGGTTACTTTTAATTAGCTGAATGTAGAACAGCCTGCAATATGAAATACTCTTATTGTTACTTTGTGCTAAGTCCCTAAATGAACTTTTAGAGTGCAGTCAGGCCATTGCTATAACTTACATAAGTGATTATCTTGACTGTTTCCAAGTTCAGTACCTATGTCTTATCTTCTCTTTGCACTGAACCATAATCCTATTCATATTTTGAAAATATTAATACAATATTTTTATATTCTATAGTTTATGACACCTACAAATCTTGTTCCTTTATCTTTTAAATTTTTTATATATTTATTTACCCTTTTGTTGTCCTTGTTTTTTATTGTTGTAGTTATTATTGTTACTGATGCCATCATTGTTAGCTTCTTCTTCTTCTAGCGTTTGCCCTTCTTCCGTAGCCAGTCAACAGCGTCAGGTTGAGCCTGATGTAAAGTTTCGAGACCTCCTTTGAATCTGGAGAGGTGGCAGTCGTTGACTATGTGGGTCTAGGACAGAGAGAAATGGAGACAGAAGGGGAAGACTGAGAGGGGGAGAGAAAGACACCTGAAGACCTACTTCACAGCCTGTGAAGTGACTCCCCTGCAGGTGGGGAGCCAGGAGCTAGAAATGGGATCCTTAGGCTGCTCCTTGCTCTTTGTGCCACATGTGCTTAACCCGCTGTGCTATCCTATGACTCCCTTTGTTCTTTTATTTTAATAAGCTAGGGTCTCACACATACATGATTTTAACCACTTCCTGACAACTCCCATACTTTTGTTAAAAATTATATATATATATATATATATATATATATATATATATAGAGAGAGAGAGAGAGAGAGAGAGAAAGAGAGAGAGGCAGAGAGAGAGAGAGAGAGAGAAAGATTGACAGTAAAGAGAAAGACAGGGAGAGAGAGAGAAATCATAGCTTAAAAAATGTATTTCCATATAGTGCTAGATCTCAAACCTAGGATATGCACATGGGAAAGCAGATGTCCTACCTGGTGAACCTCTGGTCCCCATTTTTTTTCTTTCTAACTTTGAATAGAGACAGAGAGAAATTGAGAAGGAAAGAGGGAAGAGAGAGAAAGAGAAGAGAGAGAGAGAGAGAGAGAGAGAGAGAGAGAGAGAGAGAGAGACTGACTTATGAAGATCCCCCGCTCCGGGGTGGGGACTCAGGACTTTGTGCAGTATAGTGTGTGCATTTAACCAAGTGCATCAATGCCTGGCCCTGTTTGTAAGAGAGTCTCTCTCTCTCTCTCTCTCTTTCTCTCTCTCTCTCTCTCTTTTGTTTTACCAGAGCACTGCTCAGCTTTGGTTTATGGTAATACAAGAGCTTGAACCTGGACTTCAAAGCCTCAGGCATTAGAGTCTCTTTGTATAACCATTATACTATCTCCCCTGCTTTCAAACATATATATATATATATATATATATATATATATTATTCTGGTAGTCCATGGATTTTAGAGTTTCCTTTTTTTTTAAAAGAAAACTTAGGAGGAAATCTTTGTGGTAGGCAAACATTCTTCTTTTTCTTCTTTTTTTCTTTCTTGGGGGATTAACATGTTACAGTTGGCAGTAAAATACAGTAGTTTGTACATGTGTAACATTTCTCAGTTTTCCACATAGGAATGTAATCCTGAATGAACCCTTCTCCACTATCACAGTTTCTTTTACTTTGGTGCAATACATCAACTCCGGTTCAAGTTCTGCTTTGTGTTTTCTCTTCTGTTCTTATTTTTCAACTTCTATCAGTGGGATAATCCAATATTCACCCTCCTCTTTCTGACTTAACATGATTCCTTCAAGCTCCATCCAAGATGAGGTGAAGAAAGTGAATGCACTATTTGTAAGAGCTAAATAGTATTTCATTGTGAACATTTTAGGTTTTCTAATCTAACCTCGAAGTCCTTCAGTCACTCTGTGACTTCTGTTAATGGTGAGGTATAGTGATGTCATCTCATTATTTTACATGGGGCTATCCATTTCTCCCAATACTATTTGCTGAAGAGATATCATAATATGTTCTCCATTTCATGCTCTTGACTCCTTTAGATAATCATGTGTGAGAGCTTATTTCTAGGATTATACATTTATCTGTGTGTTTCTATTCTAGTGTTACACTGTTTTGACAAAAAATCCTTTTTTATTTTATATTTATTCCCTTTTATTACCCTTGTTGTTTTATTGTTGTAGTTATTATTATTGTTGTCATCTTTGTTGGATAGGACAGAGAGAAAAATGGAGAAAGAAGGGGAAGACATAGAGGGGGAGAAAAAGACACCTGCAGACCTGCTTCACAGTCTGTGAAGTGACTCCCCTGCAGGTGGGGAGCCAGGGGCTCCAACCAGGATCCTTACTCAGGTCCTTGTGCTTCGAGCCACCTGCGCTTAACCCGATGCGCTACAGCCCGGCTCCTGACAAATAATCCTTTATAATTACTAAAACTGCTTCTGAAGGTTAGAAATCAGGATTGTGGTTCCTCCATTTTGTTATTTAGTCTCTGGAAAGTTTTGAAAGTTTCAAATCTATTTAGACTCCAGATAAATCACAATAAAATTTGTTCTATTTTTTTTAAAGATTATTGTTTTGGATTTCATAAGAATCACACAAGTTTTGAATTGAGCTAGATAAGATATAATTTAAATAATTTAATGTCTTCAGATTCATTAATATATAATACTCTTACATTTCCTTATAATTCTCTTATCTTTCTTTTACCAGTGAATTATAGCTTGAGATGCCATTATAAGTATGATTGGTTTTGTGTTTGTCTAGATGATCATTCACATAAAATATGCAATGATATTGGTTTACTATTTTGTAATCTGCTATTTTACTTATTGTTTCTGAGAATTTCCATGACTTATTTAGGCTTTTTGTGCTTATATTACTATGTAATCTACAAATATTTACAGTTTTTTTTAAATTTTCTATTTTGTGTTCCTTTTATTTATTTTCCTTGACTAGTTGCTGTGGCTAGAAATTCAAAAATGTTGAATACTATTTGTTTGATAAAGTGAATTGTCATCATATTATTTCTTAATATTGTATTATTATATCTAATGGCTTAAATATATAGTTTTACAATTTGAATCAATTTATATATATATATATATATTATTTTCATTATGTACTCTGCTTTGGTTGAACTGAGCTCTATATAAATAGGCTGATATCTTTCACCAATTAAAAAAAAATTCTAGTCACTTTTCTTGAGTCACTGTTTTCATTCAGACAGTGAGACAGAAAGAGAAATGGGGGAAAAAACAAAACACTGGGAGTTTCCCCAGGTGTTGCGATACTCCCATATTAAAAAAACAAACAAACAACAAAACAAAAACACTAGTGACTAGGGAGATTGCATAAAATCAGAGATAAAAAAACAACTTGCAGGCATAAGGTCTGGAATTCTATCTTTAATACCATATATGCTAAAATTGTGCTCTGGTGTTCTCTGTCTCCTTTCTCTCATCAAAAAATAAATAATTCAGTAAAAAATAGTCAACTATCATCCCTTAAATAGGTTTATATGTCATTCAGTAGTTCTCATACTGTTTTTCTGAGACTTATATGGTAGATACAGTAGACTGTGGAATAATTGTCTGTATATTTTATAGCTTTTGAGCTTCTTTACTACTTCTAAAATTCTGGTATTAATTCTAAACTTTAAGTTTAAGTTACTTTCTTACAATTGTTAATTCATATTGTTATTATAAATTTTTAGTCTTTCTTTTAAAGAGGTTTAATTCATATTTTTAAACTTTAGATTTTTTCTTTAAGATTTATTCAGTGTATTTCATATGAAAGACAGAATATTAATTTACAATAGAGAAAGACACAAAAGGAGAGAGCCTGAGTATCACTGTGCCATATGTGATAATAAGGTTCGAAACTGATGATCCCACACTTGGTAAGCCCAGAATCCTAACTTCTGGGATGGTATATCTCCTTTTTCTATAGTGGATGATTTTTGTTCCTTTTTTTTTTTTTAACATAAATTTCATTGTTGTAATATAGTTACACCAAAATGATTATTACTGGGTGGGGAAGATTGCATAATGATTACACAAAAAGAGTTTCATGTCTGAGGCTCAGGGGTCTCAGGCTCAATCACCTATACTGCCATAAGCCAAAACGGAATAGTGATGTTATATATATCATGTAAACTCATAGAACTTTTTGGTTACACAAAGGAATGTTGTAAGAATCTACCCAACACATGTTGTCAATAATTATCTATAATAAAAAACAGATGCCTATAATAATCAAGGGATCTAAACACAAAAACATATTTGAAGAGTTATTCACTGGGGTATTGGTCAACTTCTCACATGGAAAAAGAGATAGACACAGAGTGATTGAAAAAAGCAAGGGAGAAAGATTTCATAGTGCCCGAGTTCTTCCCAGCATAGTGGGACCAGTTCAAACCTGTGTTGCACACACGACAAAGCAGACACACTATCGAGGTGAGCTGTTTTGCTGTCCTCATAAAAATCTTTCTTTATTATTATAGTACTATCTAAATTTCAAAGTCCTTAGGAAGGTAGACTAAATAAATGCTGACTACATAAGACACTGTTCTTCTGTCTAACTTCCTCTTGACTGTGGCCATTTGCAAAAGAAAGTGGGCTGAAATGCCAATTAACCTCTTTAATTTCCATTAGATATTGACTCCAAGCTGTTCCCCAGTGTATCCTGGATAATTTAGAGAACTTTTGCTTTAACTTATAGCCATAATGAGATCAGCATTTTAATTCCCCAAGACTTCCATTAGGTGGAGGTAGCCAATTAGGGAAACACATGAACAATTTATAAAACAGTTAAATGGTATTGAAGGATGATGAGGCAAATGCTAGAAGAAGAAGAAGGATGATGAAACAAACAACAACAGCAAAGAAAAGAGAAAAAACTAAAAGGTGCTATAGAAAAATAATGTTTGGGCGGGGGTATATAGCATAATGGTTATGCAAAGAGACTCTCATGCCTGAGGCTCCAAAGTCAGAGCTGAGCAGTGCTCTGGTAAGATTAAAAAAAAAAAAAAAAGAATGTTGGGAAAAATAGCATGTCTCAATAATACATGGATATTCCTTAGTGATTTACTTGGTTGTGTATACTGAATCTATACTAATTATTGAATAGTATTTCTCAATTATTTATATTCACTAGCAATATAAAATTTATTTCATAAATGTTTAGAATAGTTGCAATGTGTTTCCGACAAACAGAAGTTATATATGAAAAGTGGAGGATGTTCAAAAGGTGAAGAAATGAAATCAATATCAATAATCAAATATATATAGCTATATATATACATATGTATATATATTAGGTGGTAGTGCACCTGGTTGAGTATACATGTTAAAACGTGCAAGGGTTGGGGTTCCAGACCCTTGTCTAACCTACAGGGGGAAAGCTTTGTAAGTATTGAAGCCATGTTGCAGGTGTTTCTGTGTCTCTCCATATTACCCCCTCCCCTTTGATTTCTGACTGTCTCTATCCAGTAAAGATAATAAAAAATAATTTTAAAATGTACATGAGAAAGTGGAGAAATATATAATAAAACTGCCTTCACAATTGGTATGTCTTTTCATCTTTAAATGATTAGAAGATAAACTTGATATGCCCATATAACTAAATAAAAAGAGTATAAAAATAACAAGTGCATTGTAAGTGCAAGACAGACATAAAAGAATAGAATGTTTCATTTCTTTGAATCAAAAAAGATAGTTCAAATTATCAATCAAATAAAGAACACTAAATCAGTTAATCAAAGTTCATCTCATTCTTTTCAGGCAAAAGTAAAATTGTCTTGATGGAAAAATATTCATAATTGCTTTATTTTACACACATTTCTGATACTATGAAATAGACATTGTGAATCTTTGGTATACAATAATTATGTAGACATCTATATATTAACTTTTTAGTCCTTTAACAGTAATATTAAAAGGAGATGAAGGGTAGTTTATTTACTTTTAAAAAATATTTATTTATTTATTTATTTATTCCTTTTTGTTGCCCTTGTTGTTTTATTGTTGTAGTTATTATTGATGTTGTTGTTGTTGGATAGGATAGAGAGAAATGGAGAGAGGAGGGGAAGACAAAGAGGAGGAAAGGACCTGCAGACCTGGTTCACCATCTGTGAAGCGACCCCCCCCACAGGTGGGGAGCCAGGGGCTCTAACTGGGATTCTTATGCAGGTCCTTGCAATTGGCGCCACCTGGGCTTAACCTGCTGTGCTACCCCAACTCCCTTATTTACTTTTTTATATTTATTTATTGCTCAAAGACAGCAAGAAATGGTGAGGGAAGAGAGAGAAATAGAGACAGAAGACACAACACTGCTTCAACACGAACAGAGCTTTCTCCCTGCAGGTGGGGAATGGGAACTCTAACTTGGGTCCTTGCGCATTGTAACATGTATGCTCAACCAGGCATGTCACCACCCAGCCCCCATTTATTTACTTTTTCTTTTTAATTGCCTCTAGGGTTATTGCTGACGGTTGGTGTCAGCACTATGAACCCACCATTCATGGCAGTCATTATTTTTTTCTTTTTACTTACCCCCCTCAAGAGAGCTTGAACCAATATCCTTGTGGATGGTAACCAGGTACACCATCACCTGCTCCCCCCTAGTTCATTTCTGAATAGACATTTATCAGAAGCCTACTTTTCTAAGGTCCATCCAAGATCGGCTGAAAACGGTGAAGTCACCATTTTTTACAGCTGAGTAGTATTCCATTGTGTATATATACCACAACTTGCTCAGCCACTCATCTGTTGTTGGACACCTGGGTTGCTTCCAGGTTTTGGCTATTACAAATTGTGCTGCCAAGAACATATGTGTACACAGATCTTTTTGGATGGATGTGTTGGGTTCCTTAGGATATATCCCCAGAAGGGGAATTGCAGGGTCATAGGGTAGGTCCATTTCTAGCCTTCTGAGAGTTCTCCAGACTGTTCTCCACAGAGGTTGGACCAATTGACATTCCCACCAGCAGTGCAGGAGGGTTCCTTTGGATGGACCTTGAAAAAATCATGTTGAGTGAAATAAGTCAGAAACAGAAGGATGAATATGGGATGATCTCACTCTCAGGCAGAAGTTGAAAAACAAGACCAGAAAAGAAAACACAAGTAGAACCTGAAATGGAATTGGCATATTGCACCAAAGTAAAAGACTCTGGGGTGGGTGGGTGGGGAGAATACAGGTCCATGAAGGATGATAAATGACATAGTGGGGGTTGTATTGTTAAATGGGAAACTGGGGAATGTTATGCATGTACAAATTATTGTATTTACTGTTGAATGTAAAACATTAATTCCACAATAAAGAAATAAATAAAAAAAGAAGCCTACTTTTCTTATAATTATGAAAAAACAGTTCAAGTAAAATTGAGCAAGATTATGTTTATGACAAGGGTATAATTATTTTATCTGAACCATACATGCATTTATATATACACTGGATAGATTAAATTTCTTGATTTCATATAATCAAAATGACTACTTTACCTGGGATTTACACTAAAGAAGCAAAAACACATGCAAAGAGATTGCGTGCACCTACATTCTTAGCAAGAGAATTAGTAAGAGCCACGCCTTGAAGTTAATTTAATCCAGAGGTCCAATGACTGGTGAGTGATTAAGAAAGTTATGCTATATGTGTATGTATACATTAGAATTCTACTCAGCTGTTAAGAACAACTAAGTTACCTTCACATTATCTAAGATAGGTCTTGAAGGCATCATGGGAGGGTGGAGCCAAGATGGTTCCTCAGAGACAATACATGGCTGGAGCTCTGCAAGGAGGCTGCTTCAAAAGTAGGTGTTCAGGTGAGGGTAAGAATTCTGGGTCAGTAGTGTGTTAGGGGTGCCCTAGCTGGGCAGACAAGAACTAAAGAAGAGTCCTATAATTCATATTCGAGGTGGCAAATTGAGGCCAAAAAGGACAAAAGAAACAGAGAGATTGGCTGGGAGTTTTCCATTCTGCTAGTTCCCAACCCCCATACCAGCTACTCCTGGTGGGACTCTTCTGCAGGTAATCTCTTTATCAAGATTCCTGGATCAGCAGGGGTGTCTTTCAAAAGTGTGTCATACAAGGGACATTGAAAGGAGCTGTAGTTCACTTATTTGTGAATTATCTTGTAGAAGTCTGAACCCTTTCTTCTTCTCCTTCTTCTCTTTTTTTTCTTCTTCTTCTCCTTCTCCTCTTCCTCCTCCTTCTTCTCTCTCTCCCTATCTCTCTCTCCTCTTTCCTTCTTTCTCTCTTTCCACTATCTCTAGGATTTATAGTTGATAGCTTATTTACATAGTTGTCTACCCTTGCGTTGACTTGCCTTTTTTTTTTCTCTCTTCTTTTTTCTTTCCCTTTGTATTGCTGGTTTTTTTTTTTTTTTTGTTAGTTAGTTTTGTTTTGTTTTTAGAGTGGAGGTATTTTTTGACTAACTGGTTTTGGGTGAACTGTATTAATCTTAGCTTCAGCTGTTATTATACTTTCTGAGGTTTATGAATTCATCTGAGAAAATAACATAGTGTGGCCCATACTCACACAAAACAACTGAAGAGTACCAGGACAGAAAGATAGAAACCACACCACCACCAAAAAAAAAAAAAAGTCAAACTGAGAGCAAATCAATCTATTAACACAATGAATTACATGTGTTCTAGTATATGTTTCTCTTATAATAATGTGAGCCAAAAGACAAGGGTTCCTATTAATAAGAAATAAAACATAAATAGTAGACCTAAGACATATTTTAAGAAGAAGTAAGGTAGCATTGAAAAAACAAACAACCTGTGGCCTGGTGGTGGTGCACCTGACTGGGCGCACATGTTGCAATGTGCATCAAGCCAGGTTCCAGCCTCTGCTCCCTACCTGCAGGGGGAAAGCTTTGCGAGTGGTAAAGCAGGGTTGCAGGTGTCTTTCTGTCTCTTTCCCTCTCTGTCTCTCCCTTCCGTTCAATTTCTGACATCTCTAACCAATAAATAAATAGAGATAATAAAAAATTTAAAAGAAAAGAAAAATCAAACAACCGCATTAGAAAATGAGAAGAAACATGGACAGAAGCTTGATCAAGGAAGACATCTAGAGGGCCAACAGCCACATGAAAAAGTGAATATCAGAGAAATGCAAATGAAAACAACGAAGTACCTTTATTTTAATAAAATTTTAAAATGATTATTTATTTATTTATTCCGTTTTGTTGCCCTTGTTGTGCTGTAGTTATTGTTCTTATTGATGTCATCGTTGGTGGCTAGGACAGAGAGAAATGGAGAGAGGAGGGGAAGACAGAGGGGGGAGAGAAAGATAGACACCTGCAGACCTGCTTCACCACCTGTGAAGCGACTCCTCTACAGGTAGGAAGTCAGGGGCTTGAACTGGGATCCTTGAGCTTTGCACCACATGTGCTTAACAGGAAATAACCATTTTACACCTCTTAGAATATCATACATTAGAAAGGCAAGTAATAAATGTAGGGGACAAGGAGGATTTATTTACTTTATTTATTATTTACTTATTTATTTATTAATGAGAAAGATAGGAAGTGAGAGAAAGAACCAGACATCACTCTGGTATATGTGCTGCCAGCAATTGAACTGGGGACCTCATGGTTGAGAGTCCAATGCTTTATCCACTGTGCCATTTCCTGGACCACAATGGAGCAAGGAGCATTTATACACTGCTAGTGGGAGTGTAAATTGATCCTACCCTTGTGGAAAACAGTCTAGTCTGGAGTTTTCTCAGGACACTAGAAGTGAACCTACTCTATGAGTCAGAAAATTTTCTCCTGAGGATTTAACCAAAGGAAATAAAAGCACCTATCCAAAAGATCAATACACATCTGTGTTCACTAGCACAATTTATAATAGCCAAAGCTTAGAAGCAGCCCAGATGTCCAAAAATATATGACTGGCTAAAATAAATGTAATATATATTACAAATTATGATATATATAATAATATATATAATTATGATATATATTATATAATTATATATATAATATATATAATTGTATATATATAATCACATGGAATACATCTCTTGAAATTATCTCCTTTGTGTCATTCTAGATGGAACTTGACAACGTTAAGTGAGGTAAGTCAAAAAAAGAGAAAAAATAAATACCAAATGATTTCACTTATAGGAAGGACTTAGTAAATAAGGGCAAGAAGGGAAAACACAAAATGCAATTTAGAATGGGAATAGTGTATTTATCTAAACAAAGAACTCTGGGAAGGGAAGGGAAGGGGAGGAAGGGGCTGAAGAGAACATTGAGTCCTGGTACATGATGATTTAAAAGGAACTAGATTGTGGGGGAAGCATTCTGCAAAGAACTTTTACAAGGTGATGAACAATTGTAACTATGCGTCAATGACTACACTGAAAAAAAAATTCTACACCAATAATAATGAGAAAAAATGGGTAGCTCAACAGGTTAAGCACACATGGCGCAAAGTACAAGAACCAGCCTTAAGAATCTGAGTTTCAGCCCTCAGCAACTCACCTGCAGGGGTGGAGGTTGCTTCACAAGCGATGAAGCAGGTCTGCAGGAGTTTATCTTTCTCTCCCTTTCTCTGTCTTCACCTCCTCTCCCGATTTCTGTCTGTCTTATCCAACAACAACAATGGAAACTACAACAACAATAACAAGGACAACAAAATGGAAAAAATGGCCTCCAGGTGCAGTGGATTCGTAGTGCAGGCACCTACCCCCAGTGATAACCCTGGAAACAAAATAATAATAATAATAATAATAATAACTGAGTCATATTAAAATATTTAATGCTATTATTTAATAATAATAATAACTGAGTCATATTATCTGAGTGCTGATAATATGACAAAAATGTCTTAAATGTTATTATGCATGACTTGCACTAATCACTGCATGCATGTATGCTTATTATATGTTGGTTGATAGATATTAAATAGTTGTAAGTCAAGGGAAAAAATCTGGAAACAGGTACTAAACTATATTTTCCCAGTGATAATGAATGGTGAAACAATGCTGCAGTTGTCTCTCTTTCTTTCTCCCCACCCTTTCTGTCTCAATTCCTCTAGGCCCTATAAAATAGAAATAGAAATAAAAATACAGGGAGTCTGGCAGTAGCACAGGGGGTCAGCTCACGTGGCGCAAAGTTCAAGGACCAGAGTGAGTATCTGGGTTTGAGCCCTGGCTCCCCAGCTTCAGGGGAGTACCTTCACAGGTGGTGAAGCAGGTCAGCAGGTGCCTATCTTACTCTCCCCTCTCTGTCTTCCCCTCCTCTCTTCACTTCTCTCTGTCCTATCCAACAATGATGACATCAACATCAATAAAAACAACAAGGGCAACAAAAAGGAAATAAATAAATATTTAAAAATGTTTCTTAAAAACAAAATAAAAATACAGAAATATAAAAATAAAATAGCTTTTAATAACATGCTATATTGCATCATTTAACAACAGAGGATTATATGCATACAAATATGCTAGCATAAAGACACTGTATATATGATTTATATGTAAATAGGGTATATATAAAATTAGATGAATGAATCTTTTTGAGTACTTTTCAAACTTTCTAACATTTTTTCTCTTATCCTTCTCATTTCATATAGTATCTTGAAGTTTCATCCTTTGGTATTTGTGTTCAAGTACTCTTGTTGCTATAGTATATATCTGTTACCAAAAGTTCAGCATTGCTCTGAAAGACAACAATATTGTCTCACCCATTTGTGCAATATAAAGAACTGAAACACATTAGCTCATTTTCAGAATGTCAGCTCATCTTTATGACTTTATGAAAACTGTAATGGTTATCCTTGGGCAGAATGGGGGAGACCCAGGGAGTGGGGTGGGAGGGAAGGAGATAGAATTATGGTAGTGAGCGTGGTGTGAGCTATACCCTTATGATCTTATTATCTTTAAACCAATATTAAATCACTAATAAAATAACAACTTTTGTATTGAACCAAATTAAGAAAATATCTGTGAGCATATGGTTTATATTTTAACACTTTTATTAATTGTATATGATACACAGGACATTGCACTTTTTAATGTATATAATTTGATTAATTTTGAAATATGCATGTACACATGAAGTTATTATTTAATCAAGGCAATGAGCAGATTAATCAACCCTGAACATCCCTGTTGATTCCTCCCTTTCTGAATGAAATTGTGGACAAGAATACTTAACAGTAGCTCTAACTTTTATAACATCTGTAAGTCGAGTATACAGTATTTACAGTAGTGTTAGGATAGTATTGTATAGTGGATCTCTAAAACTTAGGACAGCTTGCGTACATAAGTAAGTGATTCAGAGTCATTAGGACAGTATGTTACAATCTGAGGGAGAAAATTACAGTATTAGTATAATCACTACTTTGTGATTTTTTTTTTTTTTTATAGAGAGAACACTTCTCAGCTCTGTTTTATGATGGTATAGGGGACTGAACCAGAGAGCTCAAAACCTCAGACTTAAATGTCACTAGCATAACCATTAGGCTGTCTCTCTAGCCCATAATCAGTAGATTTTATTAGAGGTTAATAAAAGTTAATTGCTTATTAACTTGGGATAGTAAAATTTCCCTTGAAGACTACCAGATGAGTTTTATACCAAATTACATTGGGAAGAATTGTTTTATTTGTCACTCTTAGCATAAATGGAAACAGGAAATCAAGTATTTGACTGCTTCATTCTCTCAAGTGAGGTTGAAAAGGGAAAAAGTAATTTAGGAATATATGTAGAGTGAGGCAGCTACTTTTCTGTCTTTCTAAGGATGTATTTAATTCTGGATTTCTTCATCAGCTATATTATAATAGGACATCCATTCCCTAAGCATCTCTTCCAAACTTCTCCAGTAATTATTTGACTGACCTCTATGCCCTGTTAGAGAGATAGATAGATTGGTTTAGATACTTATTTTCTAAAACAATCAGTTGCAAAATCTGGGTTTCAAATTTCCAGTATTTTTATTCCTTAATAGCTTTTTAAATAATGTCATGTGGATTGCTTTCAAAGCATAAACATCTAGTAAAGGTATGACTTTCTTGAAAATCCGTTAATTGATTCCAAGGTCAGGGGAAAAGATATCTCAAAATGGTGTTCACTACCCTGTCTTCTAAATTACCTTTTGTTATTCTGGCAATACTGACTATTTGCATAATATAAAAAGCTTTGCAAGTTGCAGCACATAGTTAGTTATAAAGTTAGTTTAACCATTCTCTTGCCTAAGAATCCCTGTTTATACTATATGAATCATTATTGCCAAATTGTAATTTTTATTTTATAATTTTCCATGAAATTTATAATTATCCACCATACTTGATTAGTATTCTACCATGTTATGTTTTTTACCATGAAACATGTTAGGCCACAAAGACAGTATCAACAAATTCAAGAGCATTGAAATCATCCCAAGTATCTTCTCAGACCACAGTGGAGTAAAGCTAACATTTAACAACAAACAACAAACAGAAAATTACTAAAAGTCACAGAATTTGGAAACTCAAAAACATACTGCTTAAGAATCGCTGCTGGGTCAGAGAGGCACTAAAGCAAGAAATTCAAATGTTCAAGGAAACAAATGAAAATGAAGACACAAGCTATCAAAATATTTGGGACACAGATAAAGCAGTATTGAGAGGGAAACTCATAGCCATACAATCACATATTAAACAACAAGAAAAAGCACAAATAAATAACCTTACTGCATGCTGTAAGGACTTAGAGGCAGAAGAATAAAGGAACCTTAAAGCAACCAGAAGAACAGAAATCACTAAAATTAGAGTAGAAATAAACAACATCGAAAATAAGAGAACCATACAAAAGATCAATGAAGCCAAATGTTAGTTATTTGAAAACTTAACAAGATTGACAAACCCCTAGCCAGACTCACTAAATAAAAAAAATTTTTAAAAAAAGGGGAGAAGAATCAAATAAATAGAATTGTAAACAATGGAGGAGATATCACAACTGACACCACAGAAATCTAGAAAATCATGCGAAACTTCTATGAAGAACTATATGCCGCCAAGCTAGAGAATCTGGAAGAAATGGAAGAATTGCTAGAAACATATGCCCTTCCAAAACTGAACAAAGAACTACAAAATCTAAATGCACCAATCACAGACAAAGAAATCGAAACAGTTATTAAGAATCTTCCCAACAACAAAAGTCCTGGACCAGATGACTTCAAAATGAATTCTACAAAACCTTTAGGAAACTGTTAATACCTATATTTCTAAAGTTCTTCCACTATGAAGCCAACATCACCTTAATACCAAAGGCATCATTTTTTTTTTTATGGAACCTCACAAGACTAATTCAATTTGTGAATTGAATTTATAGTAATTACAGCTTAAGGAGCTTTGCATTGCATTTGTGCAGCAGGTTTTGTAGATAGTTAGATGATGAAGTAAAAGCTTCTGGACCTGAAAAACTTAATGTATGGTTATGTTTACAACAATGCAAACTTAATTTAAGCCCCCAATTTTTATTTTATGATTTTATTTCCTCTAAGCATTTTTTTGTTTAATTAATTAGTTAATTAATTAATTTAAGAAATGAGACATTAACAAAATCATAGGATGGGGGGTTACAACTCCACACATTTCCCGCCACCTAATCTCCATATCCCATCTCCTCCCCAATAATTTTCCCATTCTCTATCCCTCTGGGAGCATGGACCCAGGGTCATTGTGGGTTGCAGAAGGTGGGAGGTCTGGCTTCTGTACATGGGCATTGACTGGTTGATACATACTCCCAGTCTGCCTCTCTCTTTCCCTAGTAGGGTGGGTATCTGGGGAAGTGGAACTCCAGGACGCATTGGTGGGGTCTTCAGTCCAGGGAAGCCTGGCCAGCATCCTGATGGCATCTGGAACCTGGTGGCTGAAAAGAGAGTTAACATATGAAGCCAAACAAATTATTGAGCAATCATGGACCCAAAGGTTGGAATAGTGGAGATAAAGTGTTTGGGGGTACTCAATGCAAACTCTAGTGTACTACTGCTTTCAGGTAAATATTTGTCCTAGTTTATGGGTACCTGTGAACATATCCCCTATCTCCTGGAACATGATCTATATCTAGGTTTTGGGACTTTGTTAGGAAGTGAACAACCTGGGATGGAATTAGAGAATACTATGAAAGGAAAGGTCTAACCTAAGTGATGAAGCTGAAGGGTTGTTGTTCCACACCTGAAGTCTCTGGACACTGTCTGAAGTGAAGCATGCTGTGGTGGCACTTACTGCATTGATTAGGTTGCGATCAGCGGATGCAATATTATTTGATAAGAATTGGGAGAAGCATCCGGGAAATTGGGCCCTATCCTCTAAGTGTTTTGTAATGCAAAGAACTTGTGACTCTTATTCACAGTGCAGGGGGGTTCTTTTGTGGAATATTTGTTAACATGTAATATGAAATTAATGTAAATTTAAATATGGCAAATTACTTATTCAATTACTGTGTTTGCAATAATCAGTCCACAGACTCTAAGACAAAATGAACTGAAAAATATTGTATTTTTCTGTCTTTATTTACTGTCTCTGTTTTATAATTATAATATGGTTTAATTATATTGAGTAATAAAACACATTTTGATAAACACATTTTAAGAAATCCCCACCAGGTCTATACACTAAGAAAATAAGAGACTTTTATACTATCTCCATGGCATCTAGGAGGTGGCTTATCCAATACAACTTGCATGTTACCATAGCAGGTACAAGACCCTGCAGACCCCATGGGGCCATCAACAGGGAAACATTTCAATAGTGCAGGAGTAGCAGTGCTACTGTTACTGTCTCTTCTATTGCTCTATACTGTGGGGAAAGGGCCCACTGTCTGGGAAGTCCAGGCCATTATTTCCATGCGAGTCTGAGAGCGTTGACTCCGAGTTCATCCCCTTTTCCTGGGGGTTGCGGTAGGTAGGTCCCTCCTGGCCTCATGAACTTATGATGGATCGTCTTTTTCAGACTGGGAACTTTCCTGTACATGCTACCCCATCCCATTTTGAACAAAAGCCATAAATTGCTATGTACGGCCAACTTGAAACTCACCACAAATATCCTGGCTTTGCTCAACTGCTCCCTTCCCCCCTGCCCAGAGGTGCTTGTAATTTACCTTTAGGAAAAAATACCTGCCTATGCATTGTGTGTTCATGACCGTACCTTATACAGTAGCATTCCAGTTGTGATTAAATACTCTGTAGGTCAATATGTAAGCATGCATTTTGTATGTGTTAATGGTTACCTCAACATTTGAACCTTGAGTATGTCTACCTGCTTGTATCCCTTAATAAAAGAGTCATCCTTATCTGATGTATGGCATATAAAGATCTTCTCCCATTCTGTGAGGGGTCTCTTGGTTTGGGTAGTGGTTTCTTTTGCTGTGAAGAAGCTTTTTAATTTGGTGTAGTCCCATAGGTTTATACTTGCCTGAGTCTTTCTTGTAATTGGAATTGTTTCATTGAAGATGTCTTTAAAATGCATGCGGAAGAGAGTTCTGCCAATATTTTCTTCTAAGTATCTGATAGTTTGTGGTCTAACATCCAAGTCCTTGATCCACTTGGAATTTACTTTTGTATTTGGTGAAATACAGTGATTCAGTTTCATTCTTCTGCATGTTTCAACCCATTGTTTCCAACACCATTTGTTGAAGAGACTCTGCTTTCCCCATGTAATAGTCTGGGCCCCTTTGTCAAAGATTAGATGTCCATACTTGTGGGGCCTCATTTCTGGGCTCTCAATTCTATTCCACTTGTCAGTGTGTCTGTTCATGTTCCAGTACCAAGCAGTTTTGATGACAATGGCCCTATAATACAGTTTGAGATCTGGGAGTGTGATCCTCTGGTTCTGTTCTTTTTTCTCAAGATTGTTTTGGCAATTCTAGGTCTTTTCTGGTTCCAGATAAACATTTGTAGCATTTTTTTTATTCTCCTAAAAAATGTGCTTGGGATCTTGATGGGGATAGCATTAAATCTGTAGAGGGCTCTGGGTAATATATTCATTTTGATGATGTTAATTCTTCCAACCCATGAACATGGAATATCTTTCCACTTCTGTGTCTTTTTCAATTTCATTGAGTAGTGACTCATAATTTTCAGTATACAAGTCTTTCACTTCTTTGGTTAGGTTTACTCCTAGATAGGAGAAGATCTTTACATGCCATACATCATATAAGAGTTTAATAACCAACATATATAAAGAGCTTGCCAGACTCAACAACAAGACAACAAATAACCCCATCCAAAAATGGGGGGAGGACTTGGACAGAATATTCACCACAGAAGAGATTCAAAAGGCCGAGAAACACATGAAAAAATGCTCCAAGTCTCTGATTGTCAGAGAAATGCAAATAAAGACAACAATGAGATATTACTTCACTCCTGTGAGAATGTCATACATCAGAAAAGGTAACAGCAGCAAATGCTGAAGAGGGTGTGGGGTCAAAGGAACCCTCCTGCACTGCTGGTGGGAATGTCAATTGGTCCAACCTCTGTGGAGAACAGTCTGGAGAACTCTCAGAAGGCTAGAAATGGACCTACCCTATGACCCTGCAATTCCCCTTCTGGGGATATATCCTAAGGAACCCAACACATCCATCCAAAAAGATCTGTGTACACATATGTTCTTGGCAGCACAATTTGTAATAGCCAAAACCTGGAAGCAACCCAGGTGTCCAACAACAGATGAGTGGCTGAGCAAGTTGTGGTATATATACACAATGGAATACTACTCAGCTGTAAAAAAATGGTGACTTCGCCGTTTTCAGCCAATCTTGGATGGACCTTGAAAAAATCATGTTGAGTGAAATAAGTCAGAAACAGAAGGATGAATATGGGATGATCTCACTCTCAGGCTGAACTTGAAAAACAAGATTAGAAAAGAAAACACAAGTCGAACCTGAAATGGAATTGGAGTACTCACCAAAGTAAAAGACTCTGGGGTGGGTGGGTGGGTGGGGAGAATACAGGTCCATGAAAGATGATGAATGACATAGTGGAGGTTGTATTGTTAAATGGGAAACTGGGGAATGTTATGCATGTACAAACTATTGTATTTACTGTTGAATGTAAAGCGTTAATTCCCCAATAAAGAAATAAAGTATTAAAAAAAAAGAGTCATCCTAAGAGGCTTCTCCCAGAGCTGATTGCTCCTGTGTTTACTTCTTTTCCCTCCTTCTCTTCCTTTCTCTTCGTGCAAATCACCTTCATCACCAGCACCCCCCCCCCAGGACCACAGGGACCACCCCTGTCTTCGCTGCCAGTGGCCAGGGAGTCAGAGAGTCCCAGGATGACCCAAACTAGACTTTTTCATTTATCTCTGTATCTCAACCTCTATGTCGAGGAAAGTTGTAAAAATGACCACCAGGGACATTGAAATAGTGCAGGCCACCCATAATCATAAAACTGCCAGGAGAAAATATTTGAGCCAAGTTAAAATTAAAAGATTCATGACTATGTGAAGAGTTGCTTTAGTTACACTATTATTTAATTATTGGTTGAAAATAAAAGGGAAACTTAATGAAATATGACAACTTGAGTAGGTGTGATACTTTGAGACACTTTAACCTATCTAAAATAGCATTTATTAAACTATAAAAAATTCTGTGTCTGACTTTCTAAAGACACTGTAAAAATAGCATGAACCACCATCTGTAAAATACTTAGCATAGTATAGACAACTAATAAATTCTCACTGAAAAATTTTGAATTATGCTAGTGAATACTCATAGCCCATATGGGTTTATATTCAAAATGAACATTACAGTTAAATTGTATGTATAAAGATACCCATTCTTATAATTAACTATTGTCATTTTAAGTTCCTTATAAATCTACAGGAAAAAATTTCCCTTCTCTTTAAAATATTTCTTATCTTGGTACTTTTTGTGAGTTTGCTCATGTGTCAAGATATCTCTTCTGATCACTTACCCGATGCTGCTACATCTATTGTTTTCAAATAATTTACATTACCTATGCAATCATGCAAAGCCATGCTATTACTGTGGATTGTCTCCAGTGATGTCAATCGAGAGATGCTAATCTACCAAAATCTTTTGCCTAGTGACATCTTTCTTATCACAAAGGACTGCTTAATTCTATTTCAGCTTATGTGTTTTCTAACAAAGTTACAGATCCAAGATATAGGTTAGGACCTATGATATTGGGTACCTGTGTTTACATCTCTGTAATTAGGGGAAATTCTATGCTTTAAAGTAAAAGTAATTAGTAGTTCTCTGTGATTAGATTTAGACATAGTAAGCTTGACGACATAGTAGAATGGCCAAAAAAAAAAAAAAAAAAAAAAGGCACAATAAACACTTCAATCAAGTATTTACTACTTACCCAGGCATGTTTCACTCCTACCTCTACTTCACTTCCCTCTTTCACTCTAGTTATTGAAATAACTATACAAGAGAGAGTAAATAAGGTTTATTTTTTTCTCTTATTTATTTTTTTCTGATAGGGCAGCAACATTATTATCACAACTTGCCAATCTTTAAAAGAAATACTGTATACAACTAGCCAAGCAATACTGTGATAAAATACATACCTATATATCTATGCCTATATACATATCTACTACATGTTTATAGATAGATAAGAACAATTGTTGACCATATAAATTTCACCATAATTATCAAACAAGTAATTGCAGAAAACTTGAGGTTGGGGGCCTGGTGGTAGTGCAGTGGGTTAAGTGCACAGGGCACGAAGACAACAACCAGTCTAAGGTTCCTGGATTGAGCCTCTGGCTCGTCACATGAAAGGGAATCACTTCACATGTGGTGAAGCAGGTCTACAGGTGTCTATCTTTCTCTCCCTCTCTGCCTTCTGCTCCTCTCTAAATTTCTCTCTGTCTTATCCAACAACAGCAGCAATAACAGCAATAATAATAACAATAGCAAGGATAACCAAAAGAAAAAAAATAGCCCCCAGGAGCAGTGAATTCATAGCAGACACTGAGCCCTAGTGATAACCCTGGAGGCAACAACAAACAAACAAAAACAAAAGAAACAAACACAAAAACACTTGAGGTTACCTTAGACCCCAGTACAAACCTAAGGCTATTCCCTCCTTCACTCAAGGCTGAACTCTATAAATTAAATACAAACTTAGATAAAACAAACAACACTCAATGCCTTCACAACTAGGAGAAAGAGAAAACTTGTCAGACAAATAAGGACTACAAAACTGGAAATGGGGAAAATATTGGCTCAGTTGCTGATGTACATTTTGGCCTATAACGTAATACCTCATCACCTGAGTTTCTATCTAGTAAATCCTAGTCATGGACTCCTTGGATCCCCTCATAGATACTATGGACCCAGACCTCTCATGGATCCCTCTCTTTACCATCACTAATCATTTCTATCAGCAGTGTCTTCCTTAGCCCTTTTATGAGAATCTCCAGAACCTTAACGCTAACTATAGTTCAGCAATGGTTAAAAACTTCCCCACTGTCTTAAGGAAGGCTGAGTCATTCTACTCTGCCACTTGAGGAAGACTGGTACTATAATGGATGCATCCTAGAGTGTTCCTAGCGGTGATGATGGACTGTGAACTCAGACTGATGGGGACCTGGAGGTTATACAGGTTTCCATATTAAATATGAGTATGCTAAGTCATATCAATGTGGCAAACACACACACACACACACACACACACACACACACACACACACACTTAAGTTTGGGAGCCACTCTCTACCCTAACCTAACTCTCAAGTTTTATTTTCCACTCTGACATCATCCTCCCTGACATCAAACTCAGCAAAAATTAATAAAGGCCAGAACTACAAGAATAAATATAGAAGGCATCCTGGGTTCTCTCCACCCTAGAGTCCCTATTCACATAGGCTCTATTACTACTTTCGATCCCTGTTTATTAAATATTTTGTCCTGCTTTATTTATTTATTTATTTTACTGTTTTTTAGCTAACAAGTTGCAGATACTACTATGAATTCCATTTTGACCCAGCTAGTCAGATGACATTGCTTCCATGTTCTGGATCCTCGACTCCCCAGAGTTCTACCCTACTAGGAAAAGATAAAAACAGGTTTTAGTATGAGCAATATCCATGTTCATCTGAGAAGCAGCTACAAAAGCCAGGACTCCTTCCTTCTACACCCCAAGAAAAAAATTTGGTCCATACTCCCAGAGGGGATGATTTTAGGGAAAGATGAATAGAGAGCTCTGAACCCCAGTTCTACAGGTCCCAGAACATGTGTAACTAGGAACCTTTGTTTTTGTACAATTACTGAGAATAAAGGGGATTTAAAGAATATCTGAGGAAGTCAGCCCTGTTTCTCTTACCTGATGGGAAAGAGGGAAAAGAAAGCACAGCCAGCAGTTTTAATATGTTTAGGTGTGGCTTAGAAAGGAAGTGAAGATGAGGTCTTAAAAGTAAATTTAAAAAGACAACAGTTACCAAATACAGTGAGACATCATTGGCTGAATGGCGTAGTTGGTTCTCTGATGCATTTCTTTTTACGTTTCTAATTAAAAGTTTAAAGTATAAGTGGAAAAATTATGAAGAATAATTAAATAGAGTTAAGGAGGAAAGCCTCTAACAATGGAATAAAAATCACTGGTTTGAATCACATTAAAAAAACAAAAAAGGTCTCACCCGAGTAATGAAGCTGAAGGGTTGTCATTCCACACGTGAAGTCTCTGGACACAGTCTGGGGTGAAGCATGTTGAGGTGACAATCATTGCGTTGGTTAGGTTGTGATCGGCGGATGCAATATTATTTGGTTTGGATTGGGAGATGCATATGGGAAAGTGGGCCCAATCCAAGGGTTCCAGGACTGGGAGAATTAGGGGCTCTATAGTGGAGATGTGAGGTTCCTGCTCTCTTAGGGTTGAAAAAGACAATCGATAGTTAATGTTATCATCACATTATTTGGTAATTGGGTTAACTTTGAGAAGTCCTTTTGTTATGGTTTGCTGTACAGTATCCAGTATCTTGTATATAGCTGTGCTATTGGATGCTTCTAATCTACTTGGTCTAGGCTTTTGAGAGAGTCCACATATCAAATACACAGCCTATATATTAAAAGGATTCAGTTTGTGTTTTGAGAAACCTTGAGATATACAATTGATTCCCCCCCCCCCCCCGTGAGACCTTTCCTTTTATAGTACACTCTAATTTCATCTCAGGTAGTTCACTTTCTAACAAAGTCCCATAACCTAGATATACACCAGTTTCTGTGAGAGAGAGCTAATGTTCACAAGTATCCATAAACTACTGCAAAATACATACGTGAAAGCAGAAGTACACTAGAGTTTGCAGTGAGTACCTCCCTAACACTTCCTCTCCACTATTCCAAGCTTGGGATCCATGATTGCTCAACAAATTGTTTGGCTTTGTATGTTAACTCTCTTTTCAATCACCAGGTTCCAGATGCCACCAGGATGCTGGCCAGGCTTCCCTGGATTGAAGACCCCACCAATGTGTCCTGGAGCTCAGCTTCCCCAGAGACACACCTTACTAGGGAAAGACAGAGGCAGACTGGGAGTATGGACCAATGCCCATGTTCAGCGGGGAAGCAATTACAGAAGCCAGACCTTCTACCTTCTCCGTGGGTCCATGCTCCCAGAGGGCTAGCGAATGGGAAAGCTATCATGGGAGGGGGTGGGTTATGGAGATTAGGTGGTGGGAATTGTGTGGAGTTGTACCCCTCCTACCTTATTTTTTTGTTCATTAATCCTTTCTTAAATATAAAATTTTAAAAAAAGTTTGAAAAGTATGGATATATTGAGCAAATTTGGGAGTTAATATGATTTTATAGTATTTTGTATATATACCATTATTATTATTTATTATTAATGTGACTTTGGGTACTGTTTTCTGAGGGTTAGTGCCTCACTGATCAACCATCTACAGTAAAAAAAGACAGGGGGACCAGCAAAATATTCTTGAGGGGACTTTTGAGTCTAGCTCAAGACTTGGTCTATAGTTAAGTGTTCAATAAATATTTATACTCAAAAAAAAAAACAGGAGTCGGGCAGTAGCTCAGCGGGTTAAGCGCAGGTGGCGCAAAGAGCAAGGACCCGTGCAAAGATACTGGTTGGAGCCCCAGGCTTTCCACCTGCAGGGGAGTCACTTCACAGGCAGGTGTCTGTCTTTCTCTCCTCCTCTCTATCTTCCCCTCCTCTCTCTATTTCCTTCTGTCCTATCCACCAATGATGACATCAGTAACTACAATAAAACAAGGTCAACAAAAAGGAATAAATAAGTAAATATTAAAAAAAGGAAAAAAACATGGAATATGTATTAAGTGGAATACTATTCAGCAGACAAAAAAGACCTTAGTGCTCATTTATAAATAGGAGTGGATGTGGTTATCCTTAGTGAGGTAAGTGAGGAAGTGAGGGACTGGATTTCTTCACTCATAGACTATAGAGAATTGAAGCACATGAACTTGAATATATACATCATCACCCATACATATGACCTTGGAAGAACTATGGTGGGTACCTTTGGAGGAGTGTTGGAAGCACAGAACTTTGGTGGTAGTGGCTGTGTGAAATTATACCCCTATTGTTTTATAATCTTGAAAATCTATATTAAATCACTAATAAAAATAAATATAAAAAGGATTCTCTTTCCTGAGATATTACATGTCTTTAACTTTCAACATTTTTATTTTATCTGGTCCATATAAGAGTTTTAAATGAGAGAAAATAAGAGAGAGTGAAATTAATCAGAGTCACTCTGGTGATCTAAAAGGGTCTCCAGGGATCTAAAAGTATCTCAAGTATGGAAGACCTACATTCTACCACCTATTTCCTCAGTGTTTAAAAAAATTTTAGACGTTTCTCTATTTTATTCAGCCACATATGGTTATTTAGAGTCCTGATTTTTCACCTACTCACAAAAGAGGCCATCTCTATAAAAATAAGGATATACAACCATTTTCTCATACACAACATGAACAAACATTTTATTTGTCTGACAAAACTTACAAACACTTCTAAATCAAATAGTTTCTGTGTGGTACAGAAATAATCACTGAAACAATCCAGAAATCACCAGATTATCTTGACACAATTTATCTCTTCACATAGACCTGAAAAGCACTTTACCAACTAATATTAGCCCTTCCAAGAATACACATTTACCATGTGAATAATCTCAGAAAATATGAAAAGTACTAAAATATCAGTGAGGCTACATACCATAAGAGGAAAGTGTAAGCATAAATGTCATTAATCATTCACTGTACTACACTCCTACTTTCTCTTTCTCAGTACATTCACATACATTCTGAAAATTGGACAATCTAAGAGATGTTTTGAAAGTAATAGTAAAAATAATATGGCTTAGGTAATAATATGTATACAGGACTTTAAAAGAAATGTATAAGGTTTTAGTAAAGATAAAAAAAATAAATGGCAAGCACAGTGTTGAAAAGATAAAATCATTAATTACTTTTTAACAGCAGTGGCAGTGTTTCAAGGTTGCCTACTGCCTGCAGATTTGTTAGCTTCTTCATGGAATATGTCACAAGGGAGTCATTTTTGAAGCAGTAACAGAAGTGTGTGAAAACTCTCAATATGATGTATGAGTGTAATCTCCTTGATGCAGATGTTAATCCCCTGCTTGTTGCAACTAGAAAGCAGGTGCCAACATGTGTGTGAGTGTTCTATCCTGCTGGACAGCCCCTGGGCTAGCAGAGAAGGGATCTTATAATAGACAAGATGCCATTGATAGATGAAGAATCGTAGCAGTTGAAAAGTCGTTCCAAATGCCTGAGTCATTTTGCCAGTGATAGTTAGCCCCATGTATATACAAAGATGGAAAGCAGCAATGGAAACTGAGTGTACTTTCTTAACTGGGAGACGAGAGAGTTTCCTGTTACTTATTACCTTTGATGGACTTTTCCTTTTAATTATTTTACTAGGAAAAAATTGACTAAGAAAACTGTTTTGCAATCTTTCATCTTTCTGCCATAAATAGTGTCTACACAGCATTCCTACCAACTTAAGTCTTTCTTTAGTGTAGGGCACTGAGTCCTAAACTTTCAACAAATGCAATTAGTTCTAGTACACACACACACACACACACACACACACACACACACTAAATTTTGAATCATATTAAGTTAAATAAGCCAGAAAGAAATGGACAAATACTGCATGATATCATTCATATGCAGCATTTAAGAAGTGAATTCAGGGAAAATACAAATAAAAATTATTTGATTATACCTCCAAAACATCAAGGTCTTTTAGATAGAAACATGTTTTTAGGATCAATGTATACATATATTGCCATATGATAGTGATTATAACATTATTTGAATTTAGCATGTTTCAACTGCCTAGTGAGCATTCTTTCTAATTAAATATTGAACACTATTGTTCAAAGTGTTATTTTCACATTCTTACTTTTCAAATAACAACTTAAACACATTTACATATATTAAGAGCTTTATAAACATCTGGGAGTTATGAATATGGAGTAGATTATTATGGAGATATCAGTAGGTGTGTGGTAGTTTTATGAACCATGAATATGTATTATATTTTAATTTCTACAAAATGTATAAATACTACTGTCTCCCCCATTTAATGCACAATGAAACTGTAGCATTAAGAATACATGTAAAGTTTCCAAAAACTGAATTTCAACATTAAAACCTGTAGCCAATATGTTTTGTCCTCAAAATTGCCTATGTAACTTCTTAATGAAATCTTGTGAAGAAAATGAACCATTTGTTTAGAGTTGGAGATGAAAAAAGTGAAAAACAAAAGAAACCTGACTCAATAAAAAGAAATATGCTAGATCACATAAAGAGATATTTAGCCTTTTAAAGGATTTTATGCTCTATTCGTAATCAAAACCTGTTGTGGAACTTTGAGCAGAGAAACAGCATAATTTATTTTACCTCAAAATAATAATTCTGGTTTCTCTGTTAAGAGCAGATAGAATAATAAGCAAATTTAAAACAAAGAAGGGAAATCACTGCAGTAATATAGGCTGGCGAGGTGAAAGGATGATTGAAAGTGGCGATCAGTGAGAAACTATTGGGAGAAAAATAATTCCTGTGTAGCTCATATTTTAAAGGCAGAGATACAAAAGACATTTCAAAATGTTGAGTTTGAAGGACAACACAGCTAAAAATTTTACCATGTACTTTCACTTTACGTCTGTGTTTATCTTGTTGTGACAGATGGGATTCTTGCAAGCAGCATATGGTTAGGTTATGTTTTCTGATCCATCCCCCCACCCTGTGCCTTTTGATGGGTGAGTTTAAGCCATTGACATTTATTGATATTATGGATTTAATGTATTGTAGTGCCATTGTTCTGAAAAAAAAATTGTTTGCTCTGATATATTGCAAGTATTATAGTGATGTTCTTGTTTATAAGAGGTCTTTTAGTACCTCTTTCAGAGCCGGTGACGGTTGCCTCCTTTAACTGTTGTTTATCTAAGAAGGTTTTGATCCCTCCATCTAGTTTGAATGAAAGTCTAGCAGGATATATTATCCTTGGTTGAAACCCTTTTTCATTCAGGGCTCGATAGATATCTTGCCACTCCCTTCTGGCTTTTAGAGTTTGAGTGGAGAAGTCTGCAGATAATCTTATGGGTTTTCCCTTGTATGTGACTTTTTGTTTCTCTTGCAGCCTTTAGGATCCTTTCTTTATCCTTACTTCTTCTGGGTTGATTCTGTTTGGTACTTACTTCGTCTGGGTTGATTCTGTTTGGTACTCTCTGGGCCACTTGAATCTTGATATCCTTTCTGTTATTCAGGTCTGGGAAGTTTTCTTCTATTATTTCCTCTAGAATGTTTGCTTCCCCTTCCTCTCTTTCTTCCTCTGGCAGGCCAATTATATGAATGTTACTTCTTTTGATATCATCCCATATGTCTCTGTTGTTGTTTTCAGTGTCTCTCAATCTCTTTTTAAGCTCTTTCACCTCTTTCATTGTTTTCTCTAACTCATCTTCTGTCTGACTAATTCTGTTTTCTGCTTCTGTTAGTCTGCTTTCCCTTGCCTCAGCTTCTTTCTTCATTACAGCTATTTCAGCTTTCAGTTCTCTGATTGCCTCAAGATAATCAGTATTTTCAACTCTTGTTTCCCTAATACTGCCATTCCTTTCCTCCAATGTTGTTTTCATTTCTGTGATTAATAAGTTTATTATTGCTTGAATACTTTTCTTATCTATGGTTACTTCTGACTGATTTGTGGTTTCTTCTGGGCTCTTGTCTTCATTCATTGGGGTAGCAGTTTTATTTGTTTTTGATCTACCCATTTTTTTTATTTATGTGTTTCTTTTTTTATGCTCTGTTGTTCCTCAGTTGCTGTGTCTTGAGTACAAGTAACACTGTACTAAATACCTTTATGACAATTGCACTCACCAACCTCAGGAATTACAGTAGCAACTGAAGTAAGTATTGAAGTAGTTTAATCGTTACCAGTTAGCCAAACAATTTCTCCAGTCTGTGAAAAAATAGTAACCAAATCCCAGTGAAGAAAGAGAAAATCAAGAGTGGATAGCAAGGATAGACAGTTATCAAATCTACTATCCACTATATATTCTAGGGGTAACAAGAGGGAAAAGGGAACTAGAGGAGAGATACACACATAGAGAGTCCACTCTGAGTCAGATTTCTTCCCCAAAATAATTCACTAATTCAGAAAGGCGAAGAAGAAGGAAGAAGTGTATGACAAGATTTTAAAAAATAATAATAAAGAGACAAGAGAGATAAAAGGGAGAAGATAAGTAAAAGAGTTGTAATTAAGGAGCAGTGAAAGGAAATTCCCAAATGTGTATCAGTGAATTCAAAAAAGCACCCTGTTTGGTGGTGTGGGGTATCCTGCTAGGAGCTAGTCCCCAGGGACTGCTTGTGGGGGGGGGGGCAGGAAGGAGGTATGCTTGAAAATTAAAAGGAAGAAAAAAGAATTTTTTCCCCTTTTTTCCCTACTCTAATTCTTAACCCAAATTAAGTTAAATTAAGCTCCTTTTGTCTAAGAACCCCTTATTATCTGGCCTGCTAAAGGCAGAAAATCCTACTGTTTTCAGGAGATGTGTTGGGAGCTCAGCGGCTAGCAGCTTCTCAGTCCTCCATCTTCCGGTACCCCCCCCCTCCAGACTTTTTTAAAGGATTTCTCGAAAATGAAAACTAGCTCCAAGTCCTTTGATCCAATGAGAGCTGTACTCAAGAAGTCTTTGGATCTGCCCTCAGGGTTGCGGTGGTCCCTGGAGACTCCCAAGAGAAAGCCCTCGAGCTATAGTGCTCCCTCCAGGTCCTCTGCCGGCCTCCCAGCAGCGCTCTGCAACTGGCGGAGGAGCCGCCTTCCTGGGCGAAGGACAATGCCCGGACCACCCGCCTTGCCCGGCGCCGCCTGGGAAGTCTCTAGCAGCCGCCCGGTAGTTCGTGCCACCTTTACTCTAATTCTTAACCCAAATTAAGTTATAGTCACCTCCTTGGTGTCACCGATAGGGCCCCTTATTGACTGGCCTGCTAAAGGCAGAAAATCGTACCGTTTCCAGAAGATGTGATCAGAGGTCATGCTGCTAGCGGCTTCTCAGTCCGCCATCTTCCCGGGCTCGAGTCAATAAAATATTTTTAACTGAGACTTGTAAGGTGTTAAGTAGAATTGATTTGAGAAGAAAACATAACATGATGGACACCAGATACTACATAAAAAACTAAAATGTTAATTAGACACCTCTGAAGATGTTAAGAGCTGTGGACTAATGAGTCTAATTTCAGGTAATTTGTAGTTAAGGGGTCACTGACACTTCTGAGGTTAAATGTGATAATGCTCTAACAGGATCCTGGGGAAGTTAACATCAGGAAGTAAGAGAAAAAGGAAAAAAAATTAGAACACACACACACACACACACACAAAAAACCTGTTAAAAGACAAAATACGTAGAGACATAGAGACAAAAGGAAGAAAATAAAGAATTGGCTGAATCGTATGCTGATTTGTTATACAAAATACAAGATGAGAAATCACAGTGTTGCCTAATAAAGTTCACTTGGCAAGAAAGATGCTCAATGTAACTTCATGAGAATATTTAGAGAGAATTATTAAATTGTACTTAGTTTTTATAAGGAACTTTATGGAAAAGAGAAGAGGAATTATTATATACTTAGTAAGGAAGACCTGATGAGATCAAGATAAATTTTATATATATGCACTGTAAATTTTATATATATTCATGAATTGAGAAGGAAAATGAAATGAACTCATTCTGGCATAGTGTATGCTGGGGTTACTAGGCATCAAATTCAGAACTTTATTCATGTAAGCCTTACACTACACCAAATTGCAATGTCCTGTTAATAATGTTTAATTATAGCTGCAAATCTGGCCAGTTTATATTATCTAGTTAACTGACCTTGCAGTCAAGATGTTTTTACAATGATATGTTTTATAAGAGATTCATATTCAAATGTGTACCACTCAAATAAACTGTATTCCTCTATAATACCATTGAGCCTTGTCCATTCAGTTGAAGGTCTTTTTTTTTATAATTATTTTATTTATTGGATAGAGACAGAGAGAAATCCAGAGGGAAGGGGAGATAGGGAGAGAGAGAAACCTGCAGCCCTGCTTCACCACTGATGAAGATATCCCCCTGAAGGTAGGGGCTGGGGGATTTGAACCCGGATCTTTGCACATTGTAACATGTGCACTCAGCCAGGTGTGCCACTGCCTGGCACCCAGTTGAAGGCTTCTAGAGAGAAAACAAACAAACAAAACAACAACAACAACAACAAAGAACTGAAGTCTTCTCAGGAAACAAAGGGGATGCATTGGATCGACCTTTCCGTGGTGCATCCTGTGAAAACCCATTCATTGGGGAAACTGATGATCCTTCCTAGCCGACTGAATCCACATGGATCCCAGTCACTTTCAAAAGCCATCAACTGAATACGGAAGAATGGCAAACGCTAGAAGAAGAAGGAAACAAAGAATTTTAATTTCAGGTTTGCTTTCAGATTAGTGATTATAATCACAGTTATTCTCTGGGTCTCTGAACTGCCAAAATGTTCTTCAGATTTTACACTTGCTCTGAACCTCATTGACTGAATATTAAAACCTATGAAGCCATTTAAAAATATTATTTAGGATACCAGAAATATTCAGATACAAGTTAGACACTGGCAAGAAATCCTTTTCAAAAATCAATATTTTGTCTTTTACTGAAGTCATCCCTAGAGAAGGAATTTCATCTCAAGATAGAAATAGTATTATTGTGGGGGTAGATATCATAATAGTTGTGCAAAGAGACTTGCATGCCTGAGCTGCAAAATCCCAGGTTCAAGCCCCACACCACCATAAGCCAGAACTGAGCAGTGTTCTGGTAAAAACAAAACAAAGGACTGTTACCCATCCCTCCCACCCACTCCCACCCCCCACTGGCCCAGGAAGCTGCATGTCTACACCTCACCACTGGGTTTTTACTTTGGTGCCCTACTTACAATTTGATCAGGTCTTACTTTTAGTTTCCCTTTCAGATCTTCTTACTCAACTTCTGTTGATGAATGGGGTCATCCCATACTCATCTTTATCTTTCTGACTTAGCTCACTTAACATAATTCCTTCTAGCTCTGTCCAAGATGGGTCAGAGAAGGAGAGAGAGCTTATGTTCACACATACCCATAAACTACTGCAAAATATATACATGAAAGCAGAAGTACACTAGAGTTTGCAGTGAGTACCTCCCTAACACTTCCTCTCCACTATTCCTAGCTTGGGATCCATGATTGTTCAACAAATTGTTTGGCTTCGTATGTTAACTCTCTTTTCAATCACCAGGTTCCAGATGCCACAAGGATGCTGGCCAGGCTTCCCTGGATTGAAGACCCCACCAATGTGTCCTGGAGCTCAGCTTCCCCAGAGACACACCTTACTAAGGAAAGACAGAGGCAGACTGGGAGTATGGACCGACCAGTCAACGCCCATGTTCAGCGGGGAAGCAATTACAGAAGCCAGACCTTCTACCTTCTGCAACCCACAATGACCCTGGGTCCATGCTGCCAGAGGGCTAGAGAATGGGAAAGCTTTCATGGGAGGGGGTGGGTTATGGAGATTGGGTGGTGGAAATTGTGTTTTGTTCATTAATCCTTTCTTAAATAAAAAATAGACATCCAGAAATCACTCCCGTTTACTGTTTCAGCAAAATCAATCAAATACCTAGGAATAAAGTTGACCAAAGAAGTGAAAGACTTGTATACTGAAAACTATGAGTTGCCACTCAAGCAGATAGAAACTGATACCAAGAAATGGAAAGATATCCCATGCTCATGGATTGGAAGAATAAATATCATCAAAATGAATATTCTCCCCAGAACCATATACAAATTTAATGCAATACCCATCAAAGTTCCACCAGGCTTCTTTAAGAGAATAGAACAAACACTACAATCATTTATCTGGAACCTGAAAACACCTAGAATTGCCAAAACCATCTTAAGGAAAAGAAACAGAAATGGAGGCATCACACTCCCAGACCTTAAACTATATTATAAAGCCATCATCATCAAAACAGCATGGTACTGGAACAAAAATAGGCACACAGACCAGTGGAACAGAATTGAAAGCCCAGAAGTAAATCCAAACACCTATGGGCATCTAATCTTTGATAAGGGGGCCCAAAGGATTAAATGGAAAAAGGAGGCTCTCTTCAATAAATGGTGCTGGGAAAACTGGGTTGAAACATGCAGAAGAATGAAATTGAACCACTTTATCTCACCAGAAACAAAAATCAACTCCAAATGGATCAAAGACCTAGATGTCAGACCAAAAACAATCAAATACATAGAGGAAAACATTGGTAAAACACTTTCCCACATACACCTCAAGGACATCTTTGATGAATCAAACCCAATTGCAAGGAAGACCAAAGCAGAAACAAACCAATGGGACTACATCAAATTGAAAAGCTTCTGCACATCCAAAGAAACTATTAAACAAACAGAGAGACCCCTCACAGAATGGGAGAAGATCTTCACATGCCAGACATCAGACAAGAAACTAATCACCAAAATATATAAAGAGCTCAGCAAACTTAGCACCAAAAAAGCAAATGACCCCATCCAAAAATGGGCAGAGGAAATGACAAAACATTCACCACAGAGGAGATCCAAAAGACTAACAAACATATGAAAAACTGCTCTAGGTCACTGATTATCAGAGAAATGCAAATCAAGACAACACTAAGATACCACCTCACTCCTGTAAGAATGGCATACATCAAAAAGGACAGCAGCAACAAATGCTGGAGAGGATGTGGGGACAGAGGAACCCTTTTACATTGCTGGTGGGAATGTAAATTGGTACAGTCTCTGTGGAGAGCAGTCTGGAAAACTCTCAGAAGGCTAGACATGGACCTTCCATATGACCCAATAATTCCTCTCCTGGGGTTATACCCCAAGGACTCCATAACACCCAACCAAAAAGAGGTGTGTACTCCTATGTTCATAGCAGCACAATTCATAATAGCTAAAACCTGGAAGCAACCCAGGTGCCCAACACCAGATGAGTGGCTGAGAAAGCTGTGGTATATATACACAATGGAATACTATGCAGCTATCAAGAACAATGAACCCACCTTCTCTGACCCATCTTGGACAGAGCTAGAAGGAATTATGTTAAGTGAACTAAGTCAGAAAGATAAAGATGAGTATGGGATGATCCCACTCATCAACAGAAGCTGACTAAGAAGATCTGAAAGGGAAACTAAAAGCAGGACTAGATCAAATTGTAACTAGGGCACCAAAGTAAAAACCCAGTGGTGAGGGGTAGGCATGTAGCTTCCTGTGCCAGTGGGGGGTGGGAGTGGGTGGGAGGGATGGGTCACAGTCCTTTGGTGGTGGGAATGGTGTTTATGTACACTCCTAGCAAAATGTAGACATATAAATCAGTAGCTAATTAATATGAGAGGGGGAAATCAATTGTATGTCTTAAAGTTTCTCAAAAGACAAACTGAATATTTTTAATATATAGGCTATGTATTTGATATGCGGACTCTCTCAAAAGCCTAGACCAAGTAGATTAGTAGCTTCCAATAGCACAGCTATATACAAGATACTGGGTACTGTCCAGCAAACCATAACAAAGGGACTTTTCAAAGTTAACCCAATTAACAAATAATGTGATGATAATATTAACTATTGATTGTCTTTTTGAACCCTAAGACAGCAGGAACCTCACATCTTCACTATAGAGCCCCTACTTCCCCCAGTCCTGGAACCCTTGGATAGGGCCCACTTTCCCGTATGCATCTCCCAATCCAAACCAAATAACATTGCATCTGCCGATCACAACCTAACCAAAGCAACGATTGCTACCTCAACATGCTTCACCTCAGAATGTATCCAGAGACTTCACGTGTGGAATGACAACCCTTCAGCTTCATTACTCGGGTTCCAGATGCCACCAGGATGCTGGCTAGGCTTCCCTGGATTGAAGACCCCACCAATGTGTCCTGGAGCTCAGCTTCCCCAGAGTCACACCCTACTAGGGAAAGAGAGAGGGAGACTGGGAATATGGACTGACCAGTCAACGCCCATGTTCAGCGGGGAAGCAATTACAGAAGCCAGACCTTCTACCTTCTGCAACCCTCAACGACCCTGGGTCCATGCTCCCAGAGGGATAGAGAATGGGAAAGCTATCAGGGGAGGGGGTGGGTTATGGGGATTGGGTGTTGGGAATTGTGTGGAGTTGTACCCCTCCTACCTTATGCTTTTGTTCACTAATCCTTTCTTAAATAAAAAATTAAAAATAAAATAAAATAAAATAAAAAATAAAACAAAACAGAAATAGTATTATTTTAATGGGATTTATTTACCAACTTAAATTATACTATCCTAATTTTCATACAGAGTATTTATATGCCTAAGAAATCATCAGAATAATTTTACTAAAGAAATACTAAGGTATAAAACTATAATTTATTAAAAAATACATCTGAATATATGAGTAAATTACATACTTAATGTAGAGGTAAAAAATAAAATACCTTTCCAAATATTAAAAAAAGAATGATTTTTCAATAATAAAAATGTATTTAATATTTTCACTAACTGAAAGTAATTGTACTTAATATCTACTATTATTTCTTTATGTAAAGTTTGGACTTACTGTAGAAGTAAATTCAAATAATATTTGCATAGATGTAAAACAAAATAAGATGAATGAATTCTAAACAAAATATGTTATTGAAGAAATATCAATATAAACATAATATAAATAATAATTAATATATAAATAATATATAATATATAGTATATAAAATAAGTATGTAAACACAGTTTGTATATTAATTATGCTTATAATTAATTTGAAATTATGTGTATGCATATTTATATTTTGTGTTTGCAAAAGTTAGTGTATGATTATGAATGATGTAATGTTTTAAAAAAATAACAGAACAAACAAAACTATTTGAAAATATTTTATTTATTCATTAATGAAAGAGATAGAGAGAGAAACAGAGAGAAAACCAGAGATCATTCTGGTACATGTGATGCTGGTGATCGAACTCAGGACCTCATGCTTGAGAGACCAATATTTTATGCACTGCACCACCTCCCGGACCACAGAACAAAAAGAAGTTGAGCCCCAATTGAGGCCAACATTATGATGTTTAACTTACTGCCAGAAATAAAGAACACAGGAGATTATAAATGTCATGTAGAGAGGAGGGTTACATCAAGGTAAGTAAGAGAGGCAGGTAAAGAGTATTGTGTCAAGGAGAAAATAATAGTTGATGCAGCAATATAGTATATAGTAATAAAGCAATTTACTGATAAAGACATAGTCATTTTAGCAATAAGTCCTGTAAAATATGCTCACTTACACAGTTACCCTTGGATCTGTTATCATGGAAATCAGTGAACTTGAAAAAAGAAAAAAGAAATAAACTTTCTCTAAGACTTGGTGAAAATTATGGTGGTTATCATTGGAAGGGTGGGGGCAACTTTGGTGGTGAGTATGTTGTGGAATTGTACCCTGTAAATTTACAATCTTGTAAACCACTGTTAATCACAAATAAAAATGGTTTGATAAAAAAATTAAAATATACATTTTCTCAAGTTACTGTTATTCTTTTTCAGGATCTAGTAGCAATTTCTGACCCAATGCCTACATTTGGGAAGATTTAACTGAGCATGCATTACTGGTAGTAATCTTTTATTACTGAATAGTTTCCAAAATTCTCAGACAAAACATTCAAATTCAGATTTAATTCCAAAGACATAATTTGTTTGGGTACATTTGAATCATATAATCTATGCTTCATTTGATGCAGTGCCAGAAAGTTTCCATTAGACTTTGTAATTTAGTAAACCTTATGAAATGTTAGGCATTGGGAAAGAGGTTTGATCATTTGATCTATATTGCCAAGAATTAAGAGTAAAAGGTCATAATAATGTGTTTATTAATTTTGTTAGCAAAGCATTTATAAAATCAGAAACATATTATGGAGCATACAAGTGATTGTTAACACCTACCAATGGTTAACTACAAAACTAAAATTGCTTTAGCTGGTGGATTTCCAGTTTCACTAAATTGTAGAAAATGAGTTTATGAACATTCCTCCAGATGGGCAAGTGATCACATGCTAAATATCATTTTACAGATTTATATGAAAATCAATCTCTTACCATATGCATATTAGAAATTAAAATATTAGTCTTCAAATAAGTACTGCTTGCCTTTAGGTGGACAGCTGTACTGATGTGATTTTTTACCCAGTAGGTTTACCTGATGTCTCCTAAGTTTTGTCATTTGGGATAATTAATAGTAGTAAAACTTTAGAAGAGATTAAATTGTTACCTATATATGTTCAGTTTTCTGGATTTGCTAGCCTGTAAGAAAAACCTACACTTGTAGGCAATATTTTTTGTGTTGCAAAATAAATAAATTAAATAAATTCCATTACCCAAAAGTCTCATACCCAGAATTCAAGAGTATTACAGAACCACACATTACTAATTTGGTTTTAACTATGAAATACCCCTTATCTTTATCTTTGTAAAAGTTCATTTGTTTCTGATTCCTTTATATTCTCCATATCCACAATTTTGCAGTTTCTTCACCTAGTTCATAGAATACAAACTCACTCCATCAGTCATGTTTTATCTTTGTATAGTGTTTTTGTGTACTGTCACATCCAGAGTTCCATTTACAGAACTACATACCACTTTCCCATTGTGTCACAGTTCTTTGCTTATTATTGTCACAATATCCAAAGTGCCATTAGAATGAAAATGTTGTCTGTAAGAATTACTTTGGTCATGGTAACATATGTACACTGCCAGGTGTGCCACTGCTTGGCATCCTGTCTTTCATTCTTTTATAATTTACATAGTGAAAAATAAAAGCTCTAAAGGGAAAATACAATCTATATGGACAATTCTGCACTTATTTAGCTAGCTGCCTTTTAATTGAAAGTAGGGCACCAAAGTAAAAACCCTGTGGTGAGGGGGAGGGTGGACATGCGGCTTCCTGGGTCGGCTGGGGGGGTGTGGGGTGGGGGGGGGAGTAGGGGTGTGTGGGTGGGATGGGGCACAATCTTTTTGTGGTGGGAATGGTGTTTATGTACACACCTATTAAATTGTAGTCATATAAATCACTATTTAATTAATATGAGAGGGGGAAAAACTGTATGTCTAACAAAGGGACTTTTCAAAGTTAACCCAATTACCAAATAATGTGATGATAACAATAACTATCCAATGTCTTCTTGAACCCTAAGCAGTAGGAACCTCACATTTCCACTATAGAGCCTAAACTTCCCCCAGTCCTGGGACCCTAGGGTAGGGCCCACTTTCCCGTATGCTCTCCCAATTCTTAGCAAATAATAATGCATTCACTCATTGCAACCTAATCAACGCAATGAGTGCCACCCCAGCATGCTTCACTTCAGACAGTGTCCAGAGACTTCAGGTGTAGAACAACAACCCTTCAGTTTCATCACTCGGGTGAGACCTTTCCTTTCATAGTATACTCTAATTCCATCCCAGGTGGTTCACTTCCTAACAAAGTCCCAAAACCTAGATATAGACCAGGTCCCAGGAGATAGAGCATATGTTCACAGGTATCCATAAACTAGGGCAAATATATACCTGAAAGCAGTAGTACACTAGAGTTTGCGTGAGCACCCCCCAACACTTCCTCTCCACTATTAGAACCTTTGGGTCTATGATTCTTCAACAATTTATTTGGCTTTGTATGTTAACTCTCTTTTCAGCCACCAGGTTCCAGATGCCATCAGGATGCCGGCCAGGTTTCCCTGGACTGAAGACCCCACCAGTGCGTCCTGGAGCTCCACTTCCCCAGAGACCCAACCTACTAGGGAAAGAGAGAGGCAGACTGGGAGTATGGATAGACCAGTCAATGCCCATGTTCAGCGGGGAAGCAATTATAGAAGCCAGACCTTCCACCTTCTGCAACCCACAAGGACACTGGGTCCATACTCCTAGAGGGATAGAGAATGGGAAAGCTATTGGGGAGGGGATGGGATATGGAGATTGGGTGGCAGGAATTGTGTGGAGTTGTACCCCCCTATCCTATGATTTTGTTAATGTCTCCTTTCTTAAAAAAAAAAAAGAACAAAGCTGCATTTTAACTTTGTGACTAAAAAATAAAAGTGTCTGGCACATAATAAATTTTCAAAAAACTACTACAATAAAATTGATCTAAGTCCATGTGACCTCTGTTATAGATCTTTAAAAAAAATCAATTACCATTGAAGTGTAAAATGCATTATTTGTTTATATAGACCACTTTCTTATTTACCTTAGCAATTGTATTTGATTCACTGTTAAGCTGCATGCAGGAAATTAAACCATAAGAAGTAAAAACAATAAACATTTTGAATAAATTTTGTAAGAACTAACCTAGCATAATTTTTGGTTTGTTTACAGCTTAATTTTCAGAATATTATAAACCACTCTTGGATTTTTTAAAATAAGGTATTTAATCATATAGATAAATTTCTATCATTCAGACTTACTCTAGAAAAATTAAGTAATTGATGCATTATTCCCAAATGGCAACCCTTTAAGTAATTAAAAGAAATGCAACAATGTGTTCTCAATAAGCCATGAATTGAATATCTTTATTTTTATTTTTTTATTTTTTGTTATTAATAGTATGCTATTAGATTAGACAATGTATAGTTTCACATGACAACTACCACCAAAATTCTGAGTCTCACCCTCTCACCTCCCAAAGATGACCACTGTAGTTCTCACAAGTCTTTCCAACACCTGTCATTTACTTGTTTGTTGATGGAAACCATTCTCTCAGGTATGAGACTGTATCTCAGTGTAGTTTTAATTTAATGATAAGTGAAGTGGGAACATTTAGTCATGCATTTGTGAGCCATGTGAATCTCTTGTTTATTTATGTATTTGTTTATTTATTTATTTTTATAGCTGCCAGGGTTATCACTGGGTTCAGTGACAGTACTAAGAATCCACCACTCCTAGCAGCCATTTTATTTTTCCTTCCTTCTTTCTTTCTTTGTTTGTTTAAATAGAGCACTGCTCAGCTCTGGTTTATTGTGATGTGGGGTACTTTGGAGCCTCAGGTATGACAGTCTCTTTGTATAACCATTTCTCTCTCTCTCTCTCTCTTTTCCTTCTATTTTCATTTGATAGAACAGAGAAAATGGGAAATAAGGAAGAGAGAAAGATAAACACCTCCAGACTTACTTCACCACTGCTGGTGAAGCCTCCCCCTTGAAGGTGGGGAGCAGAGACGCAAACCTGGGTCACTGCTCATGGTAGTCTGTATTTAATAGAGCCACTGCCTAACCGCCACACTGATTTATTTTAACACTTAAAAGCAATATAGTTTACTTTCAAAATAGTGCTTTGCAGTAAATATGAAAATTATAAAACACTGAGAATTTCGTTTTGTGTAATAGAAAACCGAGCAAATTAAATTCACAAAAGATGACTGCATGTGTAAATAATGACAATGATCATAAATGTAAAAGTATTTAGCCTTGTTAGTTTATCACTAATGCAAATGTTTACAAGTCATTGTTTCATATTTGTCTTAGTACAGAATGATGCAGCTGATATTTCATCTTATTTTACACATTTGTTACAAGCAAATAATAATTTATTAAAATAGATTGAAAGTGAGATGATGATGATGATGATGATGATGATGATAATGATGATGATGATTAGGTAGAATGCACAAGTACTTGAGTGTAAGTTCCAGAAACATACCTGGACTCCAAAGATGCCTGAAGTGGTGTTATGTCTCTTATGTCTCTGTCTCTCTCTCCATATTCTTTCTGTGTCCTTCTCCTTTGTTCTTTATTTCTCTCTCTAATTTATTTTTTCAAATCAGGCCCAGGAGTACAGGTCAGTTGCGGTATCATACTTGGGAATGCCCAGGCTTTATTCTCTGGGTAGCACCAAAATAATTAACAATTGCAGTGACGATTACCATTATTATCATTATTAAAGAAACAAAAGTAAAAAGTACTCAAATAGTAAGATTTTAAATGTTGTCTAATACAAAATAAATTTGAAATGCTATTGGGTTTATTTTTTAAAATATTTATTCCCTTTTGTTACTTGTGTTGTTTTATTGTTGTAGTTATTATTGCTGTTGTCGTTGTTGGATAGGACAGAGAGAAATGGAGAGAAGAGGGGAAGACAGAGAGGGGGAGAGAAAGACAGATACCTGCAGACCTGCTTCACTGCCTGTGAAGCAACTACCCTGCAGGTGGGGAGCCGGGGGCTCTAACCAGGATACTCACACTGGTCCTTGAGCTTTGTGCCACCTGCACTTAATCTACTGAGCTACCACACAACTCCCGAAATGCTATTGATTTTTAATTATAACTTGGTTCTTTAGATTTCAAAACAATCTAAGGGTTTTTAAAATATTTTATTGGGGGAGTTAATCCCTCATAGTACAGTTGGTGATGCATGGGTACTAGTTCTCATCTCACTATGATAAGAGTCTGCAGAACACTCTCAGACCCAACTTTGGTCTTTTTCCACCATCACGCAAGGAGTTTCATTTATGAGTTTTTAATTCTACTTAACATTACTCCCCCCACAGCAAGTATCTATAGACTAAACACCAACAGCTTTTCAATAATCTCAATATTTTCATTTCTCTAGTCACTAAACTGTGGAACCATTAATGGAAAGTTTATTGTCATGCCTAGTTAGACTGGCAGCTTTATCTGCCCTGCATAGTTAGATGTTATAGTACCTCAAGATAAATATAAAGTGCAATTTTGATCTTCATGTCCCTATTAATATGCAAAATAATTTAATTTGTTCATGTCTCAATTTCCACAGAAAATGTGTTGTGGGGAGTTGGGGGAGAGAGAGAAAGATATTCATATGGTGATATTTTTTGACTTATCTGAAAATTTGGGATCTGCAAGGTATCATTTGGAAGAGTGATGTTTGTGATCAGTTGGGTTATTTATTTATTTATTTATGTATTTATTTATAAAATGGAAACACTTACAAGGCCATAGGATAAGAGGGGTACAATTCCCACCATCAGAACTCCGTATCCCATTCCCTCCTCTGATAGCTTTCCTATTATTTAACCCTCTGGGAGTATGGACCCAAGGTCATTGCAGAAGGTGGAAGGTCTGGGTTCTGTAATTGCTTCCCTGCTGAACTTGGGCATTGGTAGGTCGGTCCCTACTCCCAGCTTGTCTCTCTCTTTCCCTAGTGGGGCAGAGCTCTGGGGAAGCAGAGCTTCAGCACACATTGGTGGGGTCATATGCCCAGAGAAGTATGGTTGGCATCATGGTAGCATCTGGAACCTGGTGGCTGAAAAAGAGTTAACATATAAAGCCATATAAGTTGTTGACTAATCATGAACCTAAAGGCTGGAATATTGCAGATGAATATTTGGGGTCTCCATTTTGGAAAAAGCTAGTAGGTCTATTTTAGGTATATCCCAAAGGGTCCATGACTATACTAGTTGTTTGTTTGTTTGTTTCTTTTGTTTCCTAAGCCTGACATCTGATATGCAGGTGGACACAAATTATTGACTAGGAGATGATGTCATTGCTGAAAAAAGGGCTAGAAAGCTGAATCAGGGAAGAGAGTAGCTCCCAAATATGGGAAACATGTATAAATATTGTTGACTATAAACCCCATCAATTTGATCTGAGGCCTATATTCAGCTTAGGAGCCTATGTGACCTCTGTATCTCTGTACGTCTGAACTCACATTCTGTGGTGATGAGTAGCAATGTTCCAGCTTGCCCCAATTTCAGGACCCATCTTCCTCAGGTGGTAGATTATGTTATCCAGCCTCCTGTTGGAGGATGGAAGATTCTCTACCATTGTTGCTCCACTTTGCGGGCAATGTCCTATGGGTGTTCCCGAAGGTGTCCATTATGTTGTTCCTGATAAAAATGACCAGTGATAATGGAGAGAGTGATCTATTCAAGGTCTAGGCTCATTATGTCTGTGTGGGAATCCCAGGACTCCCCAACTTCTTAAACCCTAAAACAGCAGGAAACTTCCACTTCCCAAATTTCCCACAGTCCCCAGTTTCCTGCATGATCCTCTCAATTAATACCAAATGATACTGCATCTGCTGATCCCAACCTAATCAAATCAGTGAGTACCAAGTCGACATGCTTCACTTCGGACTGTGTCCAGAGATGTCAGGTTTGGAATGTCAACCCTTCAGCCTCATTACTTGGGTGAGACCATTCCTTTTTCAAAGGACTCCTTAATTCCATTTTGGGTGGTCCACTTCCTAATGAAGCCTCAAAACCTAGATATAGGCCAGGTCCCATAATATAGGGCAGATGTACACATGTATCCATAAATTAGGGAAAATATATACCTTAAAGCAAAAGTGCCCATAGTTTGCAGTGAGTCAATAAATGAAGCAAGCAAGTAGAAAGACCAAAAAATTAGGTATTTACCTATACACTTACTTCAGTTACTCCAAAGCTAATCTTATCAAAGTAAAGAGTACAAAAGCTGAATAAGGGCAAGAGACTGGCATGCTTTAATGATGACTCTTTAGTCACAATCAGTTTGGTCTTGAGTCTGGTCTCCACCACACATCAGTAGTATTTTTATTCTTCCTTCTCTCCTTTTTCTCTATCTCAGTTTCTCTATATGAAAAAGTTAATCTGGAGAAGTGCATTCCTGGTTATAACAAATATATAAGAAGAAAAAAATGTATGCAATTTTACACAAAGATGAGAAAATTATCTCTTCTTCCAATATTTTGGGCTTATATTTCTTCTTTTTTTTCAACCCCTCTCAGATATCCTTGATATTTGGCAAATAAAAGCACATTTATTCAATGATATGAGCTAATTAATGATAAACACGTTATTTTAACAAAGGGGAACAATGCTTATACACTTTGCAAATATACACTCAAAGAGAAAAGAGAGCATTTTCCATATTTCATAAACAAATGTTTAAAAGCAAATCATAATCACAAATCAATAGTCAATCTCTACTCATAGGAATTTCTAGCTGAAATAAAGTTTTCTCTAAATATACAAGCTATTTCATGTGGGTATTACATACATGAGTTCAACTGCTTAATTTAAAAGTGCACATTGCCATGAATTAGTTAATAAGTTCTTGCTAAATAGAGCTTTAAAAGTTGATAAATCATATATATTAAGAAGCCACTTGCATAAGTTGACACTTCTAAATGCAACTAATTTTCCTTTTAAGTATTTAAAAGATACTTCTTCCAATAAATGTTTAAAATGATAGTTTACAAATTTGTTCATATTTGAAGAGTAATATCACATCTTAGACTTTTCATAGATCATACATATTTTATTTATTTATTTTAAATACTTTATTTCCTTTTGTTGCCCTTGTTTTATTGTTGTAGTTATTATTGTTGTCATCACTGTTGGATAGGACAGAGAGAAATGGAGAGAGGGGGAGAGAAAGATAGACACCTGCAGACCTGCTTCACCACATGTGAAGAGATTCCCCAGCAGGTGGGGAGCCAGGGATCAAACCGGGATCCTTACACTGGTCCTAGCGCTTTGTGCCTCCTGTGCTTAACCCACTGCACTACAGCCTGACTCCTGATCATACATATTTTAATAGTGATAGGTAACTGAACTGACTTCTTTTTTTTTTAATTTCTTTATTGGGGAATTAATGTTTTACATTCAACAGCAAATACAATGGTTTGGACATGCATAACATTCCCCAGTTTCCCATATATCAATACAACTCCCCCTAGGTCCTTTGTCATCCTTCTTGGACCTGTATTCTCCCCACCCACCCACCCCCACCACAGAGTCTTTTACTTTGGTGCACTACGCCAATTCCAGTTCAGGTTCTACTTGTGTTTTTTTTTTTCATTTTTTTCTGATCTTGTTTTTCAACTTCTTCCTGAGACTGAGATCATCCCATATTCATCCTTCTGTTTTTCACTTATTTCACTTAACATGAATATTTCAAGGTCCATCCAAGATCGGCTGAAAACATTGAAGTCATCATTTTTTACAGCTGAGTAATATTCCATTGCGTATATATACCACAACTTGCTCAGCCGCTCATCTATTGTTGGACACCTGGGTTGCTTCCAGGTTTTGGTTATTACAAATTGTGCTGATAAGAACATATGTGTACAAAGATCTTTTTGGATGGATATGTTGGGTTCCTTAGGATATATCCCCAGAAGAGGAACTGCAGGATCATAGGGTAGGTCCATTTATATCATTTTGTGAGTTCTCCAGACTGTTCTCCACAGAGATTGGACCAATTTATATTCCCACCAGCAGTGTAGGAGGGTTCCTTTGACCCCACACCCTCTCCAGCATTTTCTTTTGTTACCTTTTCTGATGTATGACATTCTCACAGGAGTGAAGTACTATCTCATTGTTGTCTTTATTTGCATTTCTCTAACAATCAGAGACTTGGAGCATATTTTTCATGTGTTTCTCGGACTTTTGGATCTCTTGTATGGTGAATATTCTGTCCATGTCTTCCCCCCATTTTTGTTGTCTTGTTGTTGAGTTTGGCAAGCTCTTTATATATGTTGGTTATTAAACTCTTGTCTGATGTCTGGCATGTAAAGATCTTCTCCCATTCTGTGAGGAGTCTCTTGGTTTGGGTAGTGGTTTCTTTTGCTGTGAAGAAGCTTTTTAAATTTGATGTGGTCCCATAGGTTTATGCTTGCCTTAGTCTTCTTTGTAATTGGATTCGTTTCATTGAAGATTTCTTTAAAATTTATGCGGAAAAGAGTTCTGCCAATATTTTCTTCTAAGTATCTAATAGTTTGTGGTCTAACATTCAAATCCTTGATCCACTTGGAATTTACTTTTGTATTTGGTGAAATACAGTGGTTCAGTTTCATTCTTCTGCATGTTTCAACCCATTGTTTCCAACACCATTTGTTGAAGAGACTCTGCTTTCCCCATTTAGTAGTCTGGGGCCCTTTGTCAAAGATTAGATGTCCATAGGTGTGAGGGCTCACTTCTGGGCTCTCAGTTCTATTCCACTGGTCAGTATGTCTATTCATGTTCCAGTTTTGATGACAATGGCCCTATAATACTATTTGAGATCTGGGAGTGTGATGCCTCCGATTCTGTTCTTTTTTCTCAAGATAGTTTTGGCAATTCTAGGACTTTTCTGGTTCCAGATAAGCATTTGTAGAATTTCTTCTATTCTCCTAAAAATGTGCTTGGGATCTTGATGGGGATAGCATTAAATTCATATATGGCTCTGGATAGTATATTCATTTTGATGATGTTAATTCTTCCATCCCATGAACATGGAATATCTTCCCACTTCTTTGTGTCTTTTTCAATTTCCTTGAGTAGTGACTCATAATTTTCAATATACAAATCTTTCACTTCTTTGGTTAGGTTTACTCCTATATATTTTATTGTTTTTGTTGCTAAAGTAAAAGGAATTGATTTCTGGATTTCAATTTCTTCTAACTTAGTGTTTGCGTAGAGGAATACCACTGAGTTTTGAATGTTGATTTTGTAGCCTGACACCTTACTGTATTGCCTGATGATTTCCAAAAGCTTATTGCTGGATTCCTTAGGTTTTTCTGTGTATACTATCATGTCATCTGCAAATAGGGAGAGTTTGACTTCTTCTCTTCCAATCTGTATCCCTTTAATTCCTTGCTCCTTACTGATTGCTATGGCAATAACTTCCAACACTATGTTGAGTAGTAATGGTGATAGTGGGCAGTACCTGTCTAGTACCTGATCTGAGTGGAAATGCTTCCAGTTTTCACCATTGAGTATGATGTTAGCTGTAGGTTGACCTCTTTTACTATAACTATTTATTGAGAAAAAAGAGAACCAATGCCTGGCTCTAGTATACACAATGCTGATATCTCAATCATGAAAGTCATATGCCATTAAGTTGCCTCCTCAGTCATTAAGTTATGCTTTCTATAGAAACTGATCTACAAGTATATTTTAATGCTGTTTAACTTCAAACGTTGCTTATTTACATGCTTCAGTAAAAATAAAATTTATATCAAATATGATTTTTTTGTCCCTCAGAGTAGAATTGCATTGTACTGAGCATTATGGTCTGATAGAATAAGATTTCATTGTTAATTTGATCCAATGAAACATAAAAATTCTCCTAAGTCCAAGTTATATTATACCTCATCAACTCCTGATCAAATGTCAAGCTGTATGTTTCAATTCCTTCAGAATAGGAAATGTCATTGATTCATTGCTTAATTCATATTATTCTTAAAAAAATTATCCATAATTTAAACCAGCATTTTAAAAATTATTCTTATTTGTACAAGGAAGTTTGAGCCCCCAGGTCCACATCTACAGGTTGAGTGCTTCACAAGTGTTGAAACAGGACTGTAGTTGCCTATTTTTCTCTTTCCCTCTTTACCTCTCACTCCTTTTTCAAGCTCTAACCAGGATTCTTACTCTAATCGGTGCTCTTGATGCCAGGTGCACTTAACCCGCTGCGCTAACACCCGGCCCCAATTTGATTATTTTTCCTTCTTTACTAATGATACCAAATGGACCTTCCAAGTTCTTACTCCTGCTAGAAAAGGTTTAACCATTTATGAGAGCCATCATTGTTTTATTTATTTGTTTGTTTGTTTATTTATTTATTTATTCATTTATTCCCTTTTGTTGCCCTTCTTTTTTATTGCTGTAGTTATTATTATTGTTGTTATTGATGCTCTTTTTGTTGGATAGGACAGAGAGAAATGGAGAGAGGAGGGGAAGACAGAGAAGGGGAGAGAAAAATAAGACACCTACAGACCTGCTTCACTGCTTGTGAAGTGACTCCCTTGCAGGTGGGGAGCCTGGGGCTTGAACAGGGATCCTTATGCAGGTCCTTGTGCTTTGTGCCACCTTTGCTTAACCCGCTGCACTATCACCCAACTCCTTTTGTTTTGTTTTGTTTTGTTTTGTTTTGTTTAGAGGGACAGCTGTGGAAAGAGATCACAGCACCAGAGTTTCATTCACTGTAGTGAGCACTGAGCTTAAACCTGGGTTGCTAAAATGGCAAGCAGCTCACTATCCTAGTGAGTCATTTTGCCAACCCAAACCATTTTTAAGAAAAATATTAGTAATATAGGAAAAAAAGTTTACACCAAGATGACACAACCTCTCCCCCCAGCCACCACCACCCAAAAACTGAGGATGAACCTTTCTAAAACCCATTATCCAAGGTAGGTCAGTTTAAATTTGCTTGTGCCAAGTATAGCCACTGCAATATGCTGAATCCCTGTAGGGGAAGGTAAGTGACTCTCTCCATACATGTAGCTGAAGATCTTTTGCCTGCTACAGGAGGTTTCTGTCTCCATGACTACCTATTCTGTTCTCTGTTAATGATAGAGCAAATTTGTATTCACAGAGTTCTGTTATGTAGATTTGAGGCAAACAAACCTTATGTGTCAATAGTGATGGTTCAAGGAATAAACACATATTGTTATGCAAGATTAGCTAGAAGAATTTTTTCATTAATTTTTTCTTATATTTGTTTTCTATAAAAACTAAGCAGATGCCATCAGGATGCCCACCAGGCTTCCCTGGACTGAAGACCCCACCAATGCGTCCTGGAGCTCCGCTTCCCCAGAGACCCACCCTACTAGGGAAAGAGAGGAAGACTGGGAATATGGACTGACCAGTCAACGCCCATGTTCAGCGGGGAAGCAATTACAGAAGCCAGACCTTCTACCTTCTGCAACCCACAATGACCCTGGATCCATGCTCCCAGAGGGATGGAGAATGGGAAAGCTATCAGGGGAGGGGGTGGGATATGGATATTGGGTGGTGGGAATTGTGTGGAGTTGTACCCCTCCTACCTATGGTTTTGTTAATTAATCCTTTCTTAAATAAAAGAAAAAAAGAACTAAGCAAGAAAGAGGATATTACTTTCTTCACTGAATATGACACTCTCTAACAAAAGCACATTTTCTCTACTATCAGAGTTCCACTAATATAACATAAACAGGCCAGAGAGAAGGAATTAAAAATACAAAGAAAGGGCCAGGTAGTAATATCCTTGGTAGAGCATACATGTTATAATAGAGACCAGATTCAAGTTCTCAGTACCTTCTTATAAGAGGGAAGTTTCACAATCCATGAAGCAGTGCTGAAAGTGTCTCTCTTTCTCTTCTGACTCTATCCACACCTTCCATTTCAATCCAAAGTAAGTAAAGTGTAGTGTGTGTGTGTGTGTGTGTGTGTGTGTGTGAGTGTGTGTGTAGCACATAGAAATAGAAGAGAATAATGGAAAGAGACTGAGAGGAGGAATGGAGCTTGGCTCCATATGATCAAAATTTATTCAAAGTTAAATACAATCCTTTAATTCTCCCACAGACCCTTTACAAAAGCTACTACATTCCTGCATAAAACTAGTTGAAATTTATTTTCAAATCATCAGACCCATATTTGGGCTCTGCTCTATATTTAGGTACTGCAACTTTGTTAAGAGTTCTATGACCTAGTAAGGATCTCAATGAAGTATTGGAGCTAGAGGGCTGACATCTTAGGCCTGATGTCTCTGGACACAGTGTGAAAGGAAATACAGTGAGGTGGCACTGGCTGCATTAAATTATTTGAAATCAGTAGATGCAGTATTGAATGGTATGGATCAAGAGGAGCATGAAGGAATACAAGCAAAGCCCCAGAAGTTCCAGGACTGGGAGGAAAATGTATTTTACAGAGAATTGGGAAGTTTCCTTGCTGTCTTAAAGTTTAAGAAATCAATAGATAATTATGATTATAACCAACTTATATGGGATCTTGGTTTACTTTGAAAATTCCATATTAGAGTTTACTGTACCATACAAAACCTCACCATGATTTATGCCATTTAATGTTATTTACAAATATCTATATTTTAGATACTGACAGGACCAGTTACTTCTAGTCTCCAAGGTCTAAGATTATAGGTGGTTTAATATTTTAAAAAATACATTATTTTAAATGCATTAATGTTTCATGCCCAGCATCAAAATTCAGTCAGTTTACAATTTTTAAATATTAAGTGCTTAGACCAAAGGTATATATTCTCAGAACTGAAATTTACATATTTAAAGAGCTAGAAAAATGATATTATTATTAGTCTTAGGATTCTAATCCATCTTCAGCAAAATCTACTATAGAAATACTGAAACTTTCGTTTTACCATTTCAGGTAATCCAGGACAATTTTTTCCCCACAACAACAGGATTATATATGCTATATTATACTTTTTAGTTTTTATAATCACATATATAAATACAATTGTAAAATCTATGTAAATATGAAAGAGAAATATCTGTGAGTTATCTATTTTTTTTTAGCAGTTCTTTTAGAACGTCTAAAATGACAATTCTTGCTATCATTCAAGATGTTGGAAAATTAGTCATTCATTGTCCATTGCAAACAGAAGGAAGGCCATACCACTTTATTTTCTTTTTGCCTTACTACTTTTTTTGGTCCTGTACTAATGATTCGCTATGAATATATTTAATACATTGTTTTAAATTGGGCTGGAATCAGTAAGTATAAATCTGGTAGGAAGGAAAATATTTTTTAATAAATTTTCAAACATACCATTTTCCAGGCAAGTTTCAGCAGATATCTGATCCTGTAGTTTCTGAAGAACATGTCTATATTATAAGAAACTGAAAACTGGGCATTAGAAACAACTTTCCATGTGCACAGCCCCGTTTCAAATCCCAGCACCACATGGGGTCTAAGGTGCTATGGTGTCTTTCTCTTTCCCTCTCTCTCTCTCTCTCTCTCTCTCTCTCTCTCTCTCTTCCTTCTTTTCTTTCTTTTGTTCTTTCTTTTACCTCCAGGGTTATTGTTGGCGCTTGAATCCACTTCTTCTGGGGACCGTGTTTTGTTCCGTATTATTTAATAGGACAAAGAAATTGAGGAGAGAGAGAAAGACACCTCCAGGCCTTCTTCACTGTGTGTGAAGTGACCTCTTTGCAGGTGGAGAGCTGGGGTTTCTAACCTGGATCCTAGCATGGGTCCTTGAGCTTGGTACTATGTACACTTAACCTGATGCACCAACACCCAACTCCATGCCTTTTTCTTTCTTTGTTCTGTTATTTTTTTATTTATAAAAAGGAAACATTGCCTAACCCATAGGAAAAGAGGGGTACAACTCAACATAATTCCCACCACCAGAACTCTGTATCCCATCTCCTCCCCTGATGGCTTTCCTATTCTTTAACCCTCTGGGAGTATGGACCCAAGGTCATTGTGGGATGCAGAAGGTGGAAGGTCTGGGTCTGGCTTCTGTAATTTCTTTCCCTCTGAACATGGGTGTTAACAGGTCCATCCATACTCCCAGCCTGTCTCTCTCTTTCCCTAGTGGGGAAGGGCTCTGGGGCAGCTGAGATCCAGAACACATTGGTGGGGTTGTCTCTCCGGGGAAGTCTGGTCGGCATCATGCTAGCATCTGGAACCTGTTGGCTGAAAAGAGAGTTAACATACAAAGGCAAACTAACTGTTTACCAGTTATGGACTTAAAAGCTGGAATAGTGCAGATGCAGTTGGGGGGTCCTATATTTTGTAGATAGCTAGTAAGCATATTTTAGTTACATTCCAAAGGACCTGTGGCTATACTAGTTTTTTTTTTTTTTTCCTGAGCCTGAAATCTGATTTGCAGGTGGATCCAAGTTAGTGTCTGGGGAGATGATGGCATGGCTGGAAAAAGGACCAGAAAACTGGATCAGGGAATATAGTAGGTCCCTAATATGGGAAAGGGGTATACATATTGTTGACTATAAACCCCATCTATTTGATGTGTTCTGGGGCCCATATTCAGCTTGTCTTTTTCTTTCTTTCTCACTGTCTCTATCTTTCTCAATGGGAAAGCATGCGAAGACTGATGCAATGATGAATACATGAACTCCTGACTCAGAAAGAAAGAGGAGGAAGAGAAGGGGAAAAAAAAGATAGTGAGAATGAGCAGGAGTAGGAGAAGGAGGAGGAGAAGGGGGAAGAAAAGAGGCAGGAGGAGAGGGAGGAAGGGTGGATAGAAAGAGGAGGAAGAGAAGGGGGAGCAGGAGAAGGGGAGCAAAAGAAGGAGGAGGGGAGGAGAGAAGGAGGAAGAAGAGAAGGGGGAGCAGGAGAAGGGGAGCAAGAGAAGGAGGAGGGGAGGAGAGAAGGAAGAGGGGAGGAGAGAAGGAGGGAGAAGAGAAGGGGAAGGAAGAGAAGGGGAAAGCAGAGAAGGGAGAAAGGAGAAGGGAAAAGAGGAGGAAAAGGGGAGTTCAAGCTTTCAAATTCATTCAGTTTCATGAAAGATGGAATGGTGTTGTAGTGTCTCATATTGCTTCTGTCTGTTTCCATTACTCTGTATTTCACCCCTTGCCAGAATAAATAAATAAAATGTCCTTTGGAAAACTAGAATCATTCTGGTGAAAAGTCCCAACAAAATCCATAGTGGGAGCCACCAGGTTCCAGATGCCAGCATGATGCTGACCAGACTCCCCTGGACAGACAATGCCACCAATGTGTCCTGGAGCTCAGATTCCCCAGAACCCCGCCCCACTAGGGAAAGAGAGAGACAGGCTGGGAGTATGGATAGACCTGTCAATGCCCATGTTCAGTGGGGAAGCAATTACAGAAGCCAGACCTTCTACCTTCTTCATCCTACATTGACCCTGGGTTCATACTTCCAGAGGGTTAAAGAATAGGAAAGTTATCAAGGGAGGGGGTGGAATACGGAGTTCTGGTGGTGGGAATTGTGTGGAGTTGTACCCCTCCTATCCTATGGTTTTATCAGTGTTTCCTTTTTATAAATAAAATTAAAAAATACTCTATAGTGGTAAAAAATACCTTAATATGTTTAACTCCTGTTATGATAATGATGGCTAAAAGAAATATCAAATAATTTGAATAAGAAAAACGAGAATAATACCAACAAAATATCTGTGACTATGAGCACATAGGTATATAAGTGTATTTCCCTCCATTACTAGTGGCTCATATTTACTGTAGAAGCAATTAGTTTAGATTTTAACTAGTGACATTACAGAAGTCCGATTAAGCACTACCCTGATTTGGTCTTTATTCCAATTTATTACTAAAGCAACTTAAAGAAACGATCTTTCTCACTAAGCTTTAAAATATTAGCTTCCATTTTGCCTCAGAATAAGATGTTTTATTCATTGGCAGAATTCCCAGCTCAATAATATAATGGGAATAAATTATGTACATTTGGATGGCACTTTAGTGGATTCTTAATTAAGAAATGGTAACCATCATCCAAAGGGAAGCATTTTATTTAACAAGTCAAAGAACAGATCCATTAACCCCTATAAATTCCAGTAGTTATCACCATGGACAAATTGAAAATTTCTATTAGTTTTTCATTGTTAAAAAAAGACATTCAGAGGATATTGATTAAAAATTTAGGGTGGCAAAATAACTCATTGGCATAGTGACCTTTTTATACTATGTGTATGATCCACGTTAAAGTCCAGCCTCCACTATACTGGAGAACATTTCTGTGCTATGTTCCTGTATTTCAACCCCACCCTTTCCTCTATCTCTCCCTCTCTCTCTCTCTCTCTCTGCTTCCTTCTATCTTTCTACCTGAAAAAAAAAAATTAGAGAGGAGAAATCCAGTAGATGGCAACAATAAAACATAAGAACAAAGATTTAGTGAGATTTCCTAGACAGACTGATGCTATCAACTGTTCAAATATTTATATATAAAATGCACATTATATCATTACTCAGCATATTTTCTTCTTCTTCTTCTTTTTTTTTTCCTTTGTAATAGGCCATGCCATCAGGAGAATCCATGGTTCTTTTCTTTTATTTTCTTTTTATTGGCTGGACTTCTGGTTTACAGTCAATAGTAAATACAGTTGTTGGGACATGTGTAAAACTTTTCAGTCTCCTGCAAAACACTCATTTCCCTCATCCCAAGCCGCTGCCTAGACCCTCCTCCATCATCATATGCCAGGACCAGAAAGTAATCAACCTCCCCAGTCCCACCCCCAAGAGTCTTTTACTTTGGTGCAATACACCAAACATAGTCCAAGTTCTGCTATCATCATCATCATCATTATTATTTTATTATTATTTCTTTATTGGAGGATTAATGTTTTACATTCTACAGTAAATATAATAGTTTGTATATGCATAAGATTTCGGTTTTCAACATACCAATACAACCCCCACTAGGTCCTTTGTCATCTTTTCTGGACCTGTACTCTCCCTCCACCCACACAGCATGTTTTCTTATTAATGGTATAGTTGCTTTATATAATTAAAAAAAAAAAGCTTTATGCAATGTAGTAATACACACACAAAAAAACCCCTCAATCCACAAGCAATTATTTCTCTAAAGAAAGCACTTATTTGTCATTATAAAGTAGTTAGCTATTTATTTGATTGGAATTTTTTCTCCCAATGATGAAATCTATGAAGCTTATTAAAACTATATTTCATATATTTCTTGGAAATGGCTGCATGTTTGTTTCACATAGGAAAAAAAAACAGCAAGGACAAACTAATATACATTTCTGAATGGAAAAGGAAAGAAATAGCCAGCAACTATGTTGCATATTGCATATATTATACATCAAAATGGAGTAAAAAAAAGGCCAAATTGACATTTTGCTAAAAAGTGTCATGAGTTAAAATATTTACTTATGTATTGAATAAATATAAAATAAATATAAAAACTTAAAAATAATGGCATTCATTTTTTTAAATGTTAAAGTAAACAATTCTTTGTAATATTTTCAAATTGAAAATCAAGTCTGTGTTCAAACAGTATTTGAAATATTTATTGATTTGTAAAACTCACAGAGACGTCATTTGCTTAGAATTTTGATAGAGCTAACAAGACTTTCAATATGTTGTTAAAGATCCATTTCCTTTTTTTTTTTTTTTAAGAAACTGATTGTTCTAGGACCAGTGAAATGTGTTGAACAAACATTGGTACATAGTTTATAAGAAAACATAACCAGCTGTTCATCTAATAGCAATACCATGTATTATATTCTAAACAATGATAATAAAATGCCAAAAATGAATAATATGGGAAAAATAGCCTAGTAAATAGAGCACCAGATACACAAAATGCCAAGAATAATCATTTGTAACTAACATTTTCTTCATTAATATAAGGAATATTGACTTATAAAGGTAAGATAAACTTAGAACATATATCTAGCCATGTCTATATTTAAAATATTAAATAATTGAAAGCATGTTAGAATTATTTAATGTTCACATATATGCCACTATCAACTCCCTATCTTCCTATATTTATACAAATAGTAAATATAACAGTCATTTTGTTTTAATAAGAAACAGAGAGAGATGCATAGAGACAGACACACAGAGAGAGAGACCAGAGCACTGCTCATTTCTGGCTTATGGTAGTAACATTGTTACCTCACCTAGCTGTATTTGTGCTCTTTCAAAAATTAGAATGTACCCTTAACTTTCATTAACTCCAAATCCTTTTCTCAACAATTTTCATATCTTTAAGTAGTCATTAGAACATATTGATGCCTCTAATAATTATACACACACTTTTTAAAAAAAATTACTTAATGGGGAATTAATGGTTTAAGGTCAATAGTAAAATATAATAGTTTGTACAGGAATAACATTTCCACATAGCAATACAACCCCTAGTATATCCTCTGCCTCCATGTTTCAGATCCCTCCTACCCACCCCAGAATCTTTTACTTCGGTGCAATACACCAACTCCAGTTGAAGTTTTGCTTACTTTTCCCTTCTGATCTTGTTTTTCAACTTCTGCCTATGAGTGAAATCACTACATATTAATTTGTTTTTTATTTATCTCAATTGATTTAAAAAAATAGTTGTTGCTTTAGCTCAGTCTTTTTTATTTATTTGTTTATTCCCTTTTATTGCCCTTGTTTTATTATTGTTGTTATTATTGTTGCCACCATTGTTGGGTAGGACAGAGAGAAATGGAGAGAAGAGGGGAAGACAGAGAAGGGGAGAGAAAGATAAGACCTGCAGACCTGCTTCACCGCTTGTGAAGCAACATGGTATCTTTGAGCTCCATCCAAGATGGGATAAAAAAGGTGAATTCACCATGAACCTGAGTCTTTGGAGCCTCAGCAATAAAAGTCTCTTTGCATAAACATTATGCCTTCTACCCCTGTTCACATTTTTAAGTTTTTCCACATAACAGTTCAACCCCCCTCTATGTCTTCCTCTTCCAATACACTAGACCCAGTTCAAGTTCTGCTTTGTGTTTATAGTTCAGCTTTTAATTTTTTATATTGGATTTGCTTCATTGAATGTACCTTTAAAATTTAGATGGAAAAGAGTTCTGTCAATATTTTACTCTAAGTATTTGATAGTTTCTGGTCTAACACCCAATTGGTGTTGCAATCCCCTATTACTATGTTGCTGTTAATATGTTGCTGTAACCCTTTCAGTAAATGTCTGATCTATTTAGATGGCAGCTCATTGGGTACATAGATGTTAATAATCATTAAGATCTCTTGACTGACTGATCCTCTGAGCATTAAATAATGTCCATCCCTATCCTTTTATATTTTATTTGTTTTAAGGGCTATCATTTCAGATTGAAAATAACCATCTCTGCTCTTTTGTGTGGTCCATTGGTTTGTATGGTAGTCTTCCATCCTTTCACTTTGAGTCTGTGTTTGTCCTGTTAAGTTAGGAGGGATTCCTGCAGACAACATATGGTTTAGTTGTGTTTTCTGATCCATCTTCCTACTCTGTGCCTTTTAATTGGAGAATTCAGGCCATTGGCATTTATTGATATAGAATGAAGATATATTAAAGTCATTATTCTAAAATTTTAGAGTGCTCTGATATGTGGCATGTTTATGATAATATGATTGTTTTATATATATATATTTTAATATTTATTCTATTTATTTATTCCCTTTTGTTGCCCTTGTTGTTTTATTGTTGTAGTTATTATTACTGTTGTCATTGTTGGATAGGACAGAGAGAAATGGAGAGAGGAGGGGAAGACAGAGAGGAGGAGAGAAAGATAGACACCTGCAGACCTGCTTCACCGCCTGTGAAGCAACTCCCCTGCAGGTAGGGAGCCAGGGTTCGAACCGGGATCCTTATGCCAGTCCTTGTGCTTTGCGCCACCTGTGCTTAACCCACTGCACTACAGCCCGACTCCCTATATATATATTTTTTATTTATAAAAAGGAAACATTGACAAAACTATAGGATAAGAGGAGTACAACTCCACACAATTCCCACTACCAGATCTCCATATCCCATCCCCTCCCCTGATAGCTTTCCTATTCATTTTTTAAAGTTTTTTTTAAATTTTTTGAACTTTATTTATTTATTTGTTATTGGATAGAGACAGAGAGAAATTGAGAGAGAAGGGGGAGATAGAGAGGAAGAGGACAGAGAGACACCTGCAGACCTGCTTCACAGCCTGTGAAGCAACTCCCTTCCAGGTGGGCAGCCGGGGGCTTGAACCAGGATCCTGACCAGTCCAGTCCTTGCCTTTTAGGCCATGTGCGCTTAACCCACTGTTTTACCGCCCGACTCCCAGCTTTCCTATTCTTTAACTCTCTGGGAGTATAGACCCAGGGTCATTATGGGATGCAGAAAGTGGAAGTTCTGGCTTCTGTAATTGCTTCCCCACTGAACATGGGGGTTGACTGGTGCATCTATACTCCCAGCCTGTCTCTCTCTTTCCCTAGTGGGGAAGGGCTCTGTGGAAGCTGAGATCCAAGACACATTAGTGGGGTTGTCTGTCCAGGGGAGTCTGGTTGGTATCATGCTAGCATCAGGAACTTGGTGACTGAAAAGAGAGTTAACACATAAAGCCAAACAAATTGTTGAACAATCACTAACCTAAAGGCTGGAATAGTGCAGATGAAGAAGAGTTGGGGGGTCCTCCGTTTTGTAGATAGCTAGTAGGCATATTTTAGTTATATTCCAAAGGGCCTGTGGTTATACTATTTTTTTCCCCTCAGTCTGAAATCTGATATAGTGGATCCAAGTTATTGCTTTTTAAGTCTTTTTCTTTTTTGTTGCTTTTAAATTTTTATCTTTATTTATTTACTTATTTTTAAACTTTTATTTATAAAAAGGAAACACTGACAAAAACTCTTTTTCTTGTTCATCATCTTGGCTTTGTCTATGAAGATTGGTAGCAGAATCTTAAATTCTGATTGATTAAAATACACAGTGATTTTTTTTCCAGTCTAGGCTATATCATGCATTTGTTTTTACTTAAATAATTGTGTACCATTTAAGAAATATGTTAATTTATTATATATTTGTGAATTATATTTTATTATGTACTGTGCTGCTTTTTAATTGTAGATATTCTTTTTTTTCTTCTATCATCTTCTGAACTTTATAGTTTAAGATTTTATATGCCTCCAAATCTTTCTAATGTGTATATGGAAAAGTAGAGAAGTGTACACATACTGCCTGAATATTTATCTGAATCACTGCTTTTAAGCTTTGTGTGCTCTTATGTTTTATTTTCATGTTATTGTTTTTCTGTTTGTATAAAACCAATATCTCATTCACTGCATATTGTCTGGGGAGTTTAGTTCTTATGGTCAGTGTGACAGAAACTAAATGTTATCAGACCTTTAGAAACAGATCCAAGAAAAACCACCCATAAAGAATAATATGCTTATTGCAGTTATAACCACCATATATATATTTTAATTAATTAATTAATTTATTTTCTTTTGTTCTCCTTGTTTTATTGTTGTAGTTATTATTGTTGTTGTCATTGTTGGATAGGACAGAGAGAAATGGAAAGGGAAGGGGATGACAGAGAGGGAGAGAGAATGCCACCTGCAGACCTGCTTCACTCCTTGTGAAGTGACTCCCCTACTGGTGGGGAGCTTGGGGGCTCAATCTGGGATCCTTAAGCAGGTCCTTGTGGTTTGTGCCACCTGTGCTAAACCCACTGTGCTACTGCCAGACTCCCAACTACCGAATATTTTGGAATAATACAGACCTTGCCTTTTGATAACTGAGTTATAACAATTTATAGTAGTTTCTGGGAGTTCAGAATGTGACACCATAGTTAGTAGTAAATTAAGTCATGCTTCCTTTGCTTCTTGGGGCCAGAGAAGTCAGAAGTTTTTCTTGCTTAAGGAATAGATCTGTGTTTATTTCTCCCTTTTCCTAAATCATGGTGAATAGTAATGAGGGGAATTGCCCTCATGACTCCCTCTATAATGTCTTCAAGGCATATTTCTAAAATATAGACCATACCCATGATTTAAAGTTTGTGTCTTTCAGGAAATTATTTATGAATTCTTAAGTTTTTTTCCTGGATATTTAATTAAAAGTTGGAAGAAAAGAAATCTTCATTGTCAATTTCCACAGGCAATATGAAGTTGATAATTATTTTTAATGACAGGTTTCTTTCAATTACAAAATCACACAATATAAAAATGAAAAGCTGATACTAGGAAAGGTATAATATAGCATAATTTAATGATCTTTACTTCATTTGAGGCAATGACTTTTTAAAGTATTCATTTTGTATCATGTTACATCAATACTTATAGATAAATATATAATTCATTAAACATGTTGTATTTATAAAAGTTCTGTTTTTCTTGGTTTTTACACCTTGTACAGTATTTCCCAATACTATAATTAGTATTTTACTTGACTGATCTGTAATTATTAGAAAATTAGTTTTGATCATAAAATTTGAAATCAGTGGCACTAAGTGCTTAGTTAGAAAGACTAAGTTTCATATTATGTGTGCTAAACACAGTCGAAGGCCAAGGACCCACACAAGGATCAAGGTGCAGGGGGTCACTTCACAATTGGTGAAGTATGTCTGCAGGTGTCTCTTTTTTTCCTCCACTCTATCTTCCCCTCTTCTCTATATTTCTCTGTTCTATACAACTAAAAAAAAAATCCACTCCAGGATTCATAGTGTCAGCACCATCTACCTCAGCAATAACCCTGGAGGAAAGTGTGTGTGTGTGTGTGTGTGTGTGTGTGTCAAGTTGGCAGACAACAAATGGTTATGCAAATGTCCTTCATGCCTGAGGCTCTGAGGTCTCCGGTTCAGCCCCAGTACCTTCTTCTTCTAGCGTTTGCCAGCCCCAGTACCACTATAAGCCAGAGCATAC